>NW_022196912.1:66178168-66184612 GCF_008632895.1 Mastomys coucha
TCTCTCTCTCTCTCTCTCTCTCTCTCTCTCTCTCTGCCTTCTACTTGCTGAAAAGGTCCTCCAACACCATGATTGTTTATGTGCTGCTATGCACCCCACCATAATGGTCATGGCCTTTAACCCTTTGGAACTGTAATCCTCCAATAAATCTTTATTTTACAAGTTACCTTAGCTACAGTGGCACTTCCCAGTCAAAGGAACAAAGACACTTGGGAATAGGATCTCATGAAGAGCATCACTGTGATGCTAGATTTCCAAATCTGAAGTTAGAACATAAGAAGGACCCATCCCTGCACTGTGCACTCTCCATACTGCCTCTCAGAGACTCCCTGGAACCACCCATCCTCTGTGGAATTTTGTAAATTGCCGTTAAGGGGCATCCACCCAGAGCTTCATTGTTTGTTTGTTTGTTTGTTTTGCTTTTTGAGACAGAGTTTCTCTGTGTAGCCTTGGCTGTCCTGGAACTCACTCTGTAGACCAGGCTGGCCTCAAACTCAGAAATCCTCCTGCCTCTGCCTCCCAAGTGCTGGGATTAAAGGCATGTGCCACCACTGCCCAGCTTAGAACTTCATTTTTAAGACCCCATTCTCCACTTCACATCTATTCCATCTACATGAAACTTTACATTTCTTTTTCGCTTACCTTTAGTGTTTAATCTGAGTTTCTAGCAGCCACATCTGAACTGATAGTGGAGGCCTGGGAACAAGGTCCTCTGCCCTTTTATGAGCACAGAACGCTACAATGAGAACTCTATTTACATCATTTCTACTCCTTCTCTCAAGTCTTCTCCATGTTGTCTCTCAAATTCAGTACCTCTTCTTTAATTATGTTTACATGGTGTGTCTGTGTGTGTTTGTACAACCTGCTGAGTCTATGTAGTATTACTCATGCATGCATGTGTTTAGGGCTGACCACTTGACATTGAATAACCTACCAAGGAGGCTCATCTCTAGAGAAGACTAATTCTCCCTATCTCCATAGCTATTGATTGCTTGGCTACCATAATGTAACTTTCATCCAGTGATGGAGCTTTGTGGATCTTCCCCATCCACATTTGGATATCAACTGGTGCTGTCATTGTAGAGGTCTTGTTTAGGTAACCATATCATTGAGATGCTGTGGGTGCGACTTCCCTATCACATAAAGAAGACACAACTCCTGGTCCTCTAGCTCTTAAACTCTTTCTGCACCTTCTTCCATGATTTTGGCTGAGCTTCAGGTGTAGGGGTTGTGTTATAAATGTATCAACTGGGGTTGGGTACTCCACAGTCAGTGTGCTCTGCACTTTGACTGGATATACCTGAGCCATACAGTCTTGGCACCTCAAGACCTCCCTCTCAGTTCTTCATCCCCAATGGACTGCCCTGATGTAGATTGCTTCAAGCTACGAAAAAGGCCTCTGTGCTTGCCTTTTCTAAAATTCCTCAAAGAGGTCTTTTCCTCCCACACAGAGAGGAAGGGCTCCATTGTTGTTTGCCTGTGTGGTTTAAAGGATCTAGTATTATACAGCATCCATGGGATCGGGATAAAATTTGAACTGGGTTGCGATTTTCAGTCAGTGCTTGGGAGGCATTTGGAAAAAAGCAGACCTAAAACCTGAGACGAAAAATAAGAAACACTGCCTCATGCTATCAAACTTATCAGAGTAAGTATTTGTCAACTATCTTGCAGAAATAAACATCTTTGGAGTAAGGAATTTTAAAATGAATTATTATAAGAATATAGTTATTTACCATTATTCAGTAGCAAGATGGACAGTGATATAATTATTGTTTGATAGGAAATTTGGGGAAAACGAAAGATATTTTTTGGACTTAACAAACATAGTCTTCCAACTTTATAATAGTATTTTGATACTTATATGTGTCCTACAGTATTTGCTGCTAACATAACATAAAGAGTGGCAAGCTCAAAGTTACAATAAATTATGCATAGTTTAGTTTCTTAGAAGGTCTCTAAACAGTGTGAAGTGTTCAGCTTGTTATATAATGCAACATCTGAAATCATATTTCTCTGATATGTTTATCTCAGGGTTGTAATTGTGAAATGAATTCTTCCGCATTTATCTTGTCTGCAAAAAGCATTTTATTAATTAGTTACACCACTCTCAAGGGTATTTCGGTCTTTTTTTTTTTTTCCTTCAGAACCTTTGGTGTCAAAACTTCTGCAAGTATAAAACTGCAACTCATTTGCAAAAGAAAAGTGCTATGAAATAATTTCTAAATATGATTTGAATAGCAAAAGTGCTCCCAGGGAACATACTTCCCAGACCTCCCCAAGCAATGAAGTACTTCTAAACTGTATCATTTATTGCTAGTTCTTCATTGCTATCCTTTATTGATAGTTCTTTTCACAAAAGCCAGAAAATAGGACTCTTATCTTTGTATTCTGTCAGGATAGCAACCCAAAATTTTCAGCTTATTTTATGACAAAATTGTTTGCAATTCTTGCTTTTGTTTTAATTTTATTCACACATGTCATCAAAATGCTCATTGTGTTGAATCTTTGTGTGGGAACGTATTGCATACATTTTGTTTCCATTTAGAACAATGGCTAAGGCCAGGCAGTGGTGGCACATGCCTTTAATCCCAGCACTTGGGAGGCAGAGGCAAGCGGATTTCTGAGTTCGAGGCCAGCCTGGTCTACAGGGTGAGTTCCAGGACAGCCAGGGCTACACAAAGAAACCCTGTCTCAAAAAACAAAAGCAAAAACAAAAAGATGGCTAATTCTTGAAATGAATATTTTTTGGGTGTTTAATGATTTTTTTTATTGCAACTTTATGCTTATTAGAATTTTGTATAAGTGACTCACTTACAAACTGATTTCTTCAGAGAAACGTGAGTTTGTTTCTAAAAATGTACCCATGGAAACAACCAAACAGGTTTGGAGCAGGGACACTGACCCATAGATCGTAGGAATTCTAGTCCCAAACCTGTAAAAACAAGTTTCAAGCTAGCAATATCCAAGTAAGAAAGCAACATTCTGTCTCATTCTGCCTAGTGGGATTTTAACCCAGCTGAGCCTTTCTCTGAAGATATCATCTCTCCAGAGTCTGCATCCAGCATCAGACCGTGTTCATGCCTTCGGATGTTTTCCCATCCCCACACATGTCTAATTTTAAGAAGTCCTTTTGGCTACCCAGGATTGGCAGGTGTCTCCTTATGACCTGTGACTAATAAGTGGGGATAGTGTTTGGATTTATTGATTCTTGTACTATTTTGGCTTTGGATAGGTGCCGTCACTTCCCATACAATTTCACTCATGAACCTAAAGACATATAATTACATTTTATTTCATGTGAACAGCCCTTGTCGACCATGTTAAAAGAAAATCAATGGCAGTAATCATGCTTCTTAAAACCCTAGTTTTAAGCAAGTGAATATCCACATTTTCAGCTCTTAGTCGTTTCTTACATTACCTCAATATTCCTTTTTTCCTTTGGATTTTAACTATTTCAGATTTTATCAAGTCCCAATGTTATTTTTTTCTTTACATAAAACTTATTTTTCTATTTTTTAAAACAGGTCTCATGTAGCCCAGGCTAGCCTCTAACTTGCTAAATACCCAAAGATGACTTTGAACTTCTTTCTGATCCTCCTCCTTTACCCTCCAAGTAGGACAGGACTGTGGGCATGTAACACCACGCCCTGTTTTACTCTCATGGGGGTTGAACACAAGGCTTCATACATCTACCGACTGACCCAGATCTTCACCAATTTCTTATCAATTCTTTAATAAATGGAAATTCCCTAGTTTGTTTTGTTGTTGTTGTTGTTGTTGTTGCTCTAAAGAAAAGGTCTCCTGTAGCCCAAGCTGGCTCAGACCCACTATGTAGCTGAGAATGAATTTGAATTCCTGGCATTCTTTGCCTCCACCTCCTGGACACTGGAATTGCAGGGGTGGAGCACCACACCCAGCTGCTACTCACATTTCTGAAAGTGAAACAGGCTCTTAATTATAAAATCTGGTAACAGATGATTCCAGTAATTGTAGTAGTTCAGAACAATGTTTCTTCCTCTGACTCGAGATATCCATGCAGTAAATTAAGTAGATTGTGCTCTTCCGTTTCATCATCACTAAGATATTCTGGTTGACAGAGCAGCCACTGCATGGAGTGACAGTTGTATATAGTATGTCTCCTCACCCATCAACTCCTAAAACTTCCACTAGAAATGTGGTGTATAACTTCTTACAGTTCACTGACAAAGGAAGGTGCAGGCCCCTGCTTAGAGTTTCCAAGGAGCAGGTAAGTCCTTTTATTTATTTTCATATTATTTTATTTTATAAATAATAAAATGTACCTATAGGTGGAGCCATGCCATTGTCTCCTCCTTTAAGATTGATCAGGGTGGTCAGGCCTGGCCCAGGAACCTCCTCTAGGAAGGCAGGCTCACACTAATTCCTGCTAAAGAGATCAACAGAATAAGTTATTCCTAGAGTATAGTGGATACTATACTTCTCTTTCCCAAAATTCCTACCCCCAGCACAGAGCAAAGCATAGCCACACAGTTTTGCGAGTGTGCCTGTTTTTCTGAATATGTCTCCCTTCTTTTTTTCTGAGCAGTCTTTCTTTAACAGTTTGGACTTTGCTCTTTCTCTAAAGCTTCTCCATTTTCTGTGTGGGAGCTTGCCTGTCATGTGCTTGACCTGCAGGCCAGCTTAACCAACATGGCCTTTTGTTTTTTCTTTCTTTCTTTCTTTCTTCCTTTTTTTCTTTCTTTCTCTTTATTTTTTTTCTTATCTTCTCCATTCTCTTCGAGGAGGCTGCTGGGGTTTGCCTGCCCTGAGAGTTTTCTTTTAAATGCTAATAAAATTATCACAACACTTCATTTGAGTCTGTTCTTAAATTCTCTTATTAACTAGACTAAAAAAGCCAAGAGGAGCCCCTGCTCTCCCTGGTATCATCTGCTGACCATCTAGGGACATTCCAATATGAAACTCATTCAGGAGGGAAAGAATTGCCATACTAGAAGAAAAAAAAAAAACACTAACAATAACCACAGGTTATTTGCTATTGTATTATTTACCAAAAAAAAAAAAAATTAAATAAATAAATACAGAATAGGATATGCCCACAGTGCAGCGGAGAAAAGAGGCAGTTTTACTGGGACAGATGTACAGAGACAAGTTGTAGAAAAAGAAAAAGCTAGCCACAAGTGAAGACAAAACAAGCCAGTGAATGAAAAGGAGCCATAAAGTTAGAACAGATTGCCAGAGTCCCAAAGTTAGTTTGAGGCCAAGCAGAGCAAGAAGTCAGAGAAGAGGCCAGAGAGAAGCCAGATTGAATCAGTCATCTTAGAGAGGAGTTTGAGCCAGAACACCTGAGTTGACCAGCCAACCAGAGCTCAGAAAGAGCTAGAAAGGGTGAAATCATTCAGCAGTAAGTCTCTGAGACTGAAAACATTCTAGGACTAGATAAGATTGAACAGAGGCTAAAAGCCTCCACATTAGGCCTAGATTAGCAGACAGAGACAATGAGCCTCTGATACCACAATTCAGGAAAATAAAAGTTACCCTTCTCGTTGCACTCCATATCCTTGCTTGGAATGCATGATGCTCTCCTGTCATAGACTCTTGCCTGCCTCTCTTGCTTCATTTCTGTGAAGGAATTGTCTATCAGCCTGGTGTTAATGTGTACATATCTCACAAGCTTCCATATTAGGTCTTGTTTTCATCCTAACCTCCTTGAAATAGCACAATCTTTCTTAAAATATTTCATATTTATTAAAAGACTCAATATATGTAGCTCTAATCCAGATGTCTGTCAAGCAGTTATTCAACTACCTTCTGAATATATCTAGTTGTTTGTGACTATTAACCAAATGTTAAACATATGTATGTATACACAAGCAGAGTCTCTTTCAAATGGTACCTGCGAGTTTCCTAGCTATCCTTGTAAAATAGATAGATGATAAATATATGATAGATAGGTAGATAGAGAGATAGTAGATAGATAGATACATAGATACATGGAAAGTAGATTATAGATTAGATTAGACTAGATAGATAGATAGATAGATAGATAGATAGATAGACAGATAGACAGCATCATTTCTGCCACTTCAATTCATCCTAAAATTCAATGCCAAATAAGATCAGATATTCTAGAAACTTATTGGGCAAAGCCTGTGAAAACTAAGGAGAGAAAAAACAGAAGTAGGTAGGTAAAGTCTTCAGAACACAACGTAGGAAGCTTTTCAGTCTAATTATTCCTAAATGAACTCTAGCCAAGTTAAAGGAGTAGTGCTAAGAAAGTTAAGTTAGAGAAATCCAATGGTGTGCACCAAGAGCCCAGTTCTAACAACTCGACCAAGCCCAGTCATTCGCATTGACACAACAGTCAAAGAAAACACAAAAAGCAAAAAGCTCCTAACCAAAAACATACAGAAAATCCAGGATGCACTGAGAAGACCAAACCTAAGGATAATAGGTATAGAAGAGAGT
>NW_022196912.1:66185321-66196524 GCF_008632895.1 Mastomys coucha
CCTGAGTTCAGATCCCAGCAACCACATGGTGGCTCACAACTACCCGTAATGAGATCTGACGCCCTCTTCTGGTGCAGCTGAAGACAGCTACAGTATATAACACCCGAGCTAGTGGGCCGGAGCAAGTGGGGTGTCCTGAGTTCAATTCCCAGCAGCCACATGATGGCTCATGGCCATCTGTACAGCTACAGTGTACTCATACACATAAAAATAAATAAATTAATTTAAAAAAAAGAAATGTGTTGATTGTCATCCAATGGTCTCTCTAATTTGGTAATTGGAGAAATAGGTCCAATATTGTACAACCTATATACACTTTCAGCTTGTTTGTACATGACAGTGTCTCGCTGTGTACCACATAATGGTCTTGAAATCATGCTTCTCCTATCTCAGCCTCTCTATTAGTAGGATTGTTTATTTGATGTTTTTACACTATACTATGGTTTTCAGAACAACTTACATATTTCAAAATTATGTATACAGCCAAAAGAAATGTGGACAATTAATTTGGGAGGTGGCTTGTAAAAGAACAAGAAAGAATGAGACTGAATGGTTTGCTTGATATTTATTTTATAACTATTGTATCAATTTTGAAGAAAAGGACTTTATAAGTTACTCTTTCTCTGAGATTAATGCTTCTCAAAATCATCATAGCCAATGAACCAGATTCTTACCCTCACCTAATATCCGTGCCACCCTCCAAGCAGAACCATTGTTCATTGAAACAGTTGGTGAATGACTTCATAGATAGACTATCTTAATATGCACATCATTTCTTAAATGAATGTAACCTGTTCCCTGTGGGCTGAGAATGAAGACAGTCACTCAAGTCAAATAGCTTTAACCATAGCAGGAAGTCTGTATTCAAAAATCGTGCCTACAATTCATTCCTTGGCACAGCAGAACTATCAACTCTCAGCTTAGCTACTATGGAGGTAAAATCCTTTGGTGATGTGAGGGTCATTGAAGTACAGCCTTATTACAATGAACTCCAGTGTCTAAAAATTGTTCTTATTTTAGGCTTGTACCACAGTAAGAGTCAAGATTTTAAGCTCTACTAAATTTAAAACAAACAAACCAACAAAAAGGCTTTATTTATGTTCATTTAAAAAAACTAATAGAGATGTATTATTTTAAAAGATACAGTTAATATCTTTGGAGTTATTTAAAATTTATATTGAGAAAAATGTATGTATTTTCAGTATTGCTGTAGACAAGCATCTACATAAGACTGTTCAATTGATTGTTGTTTTATAGCAAACAACTTTTATAGTACTCATTTTTATTGTTACAATATTTTATAAGTTTTAAAGAATACGACAAAATAAAAACAAAAAAAAAAAAAAAAAAAAAAAAAAAAAAAAAAAAAAAAAAAAAAAAAAAAAAAAAAGAAGAGTGACCCCAGCATACATACCATAGTGGGCCTAGAGATTCAGCTGGTGGAGGCTGTCAGTCAACTAAGTTCACAACCACAGATTCTCTTGACAGATTTATGGCTACCTCACAAAAATGCTGTTCTTTCTCCCTACCATAGTTGGAGGAACAGCCAACCCCACCTTCAAAAATCTTAGGGTTGTCAAAATCACTGGTCTCATAGGACTCAGAAGTTCACAAGAGGAATGTTAGAAAGTTAAGGGATGAATGAGAAAAGAGCTATCAGTGTTCAACACATAGGAGAAATAGGAAACACTGCACATCTGAGGGAACAGGTTATCACTGCCAGTAGCTAGGACACATAAGACAGCCCAGAGATATCCTTGAGACAAGAAGAAAATATATAAGGCTAATTAAATTCAAATATGAATCTTGATTGGATATGTGTGACTGAGTGTGTGGGCTTTATGAAAATAGGAGCTCTGCTTATCATTCTAAATGTCAGTCATCTCTTTCCAATACCCCACTTAAAGACCTAGTGTGTGTAAGGTAAAAAGTCCAAGCTCACATCCCAGTTTTGAAAACCCACCAATCCCTGAACTTGCCACAAGGTCAAACCACAGAACCACACCAATCCCAGGCCACCCTGGAAAACTCCTCCCCTGCCCAAAAAAAAAAAAAAACCCATATGTAATGTTTGTATATGCTTGGCCCAGGGAGTAGCACAATTACAAGGTGTGACCTTATTGGAGTAGGTGCATCACTGTGGGCATGGGCTTTAAGACCCTTGTCCTAGCTGCCTGGAAGACAGTCTTCTCCTAGCAGCCTTCAGATAAAGATGTAGAACTCTCAGCTTCCCCCTGCACCATGCCTGCCTGGATGCTGCCATGCTCCCACCTTGATAATAATAGACTGAACCTCTGAACCTGTAAGCCAGTCCCAATTAAAAGTTGTCCTTATAAGAGTTTCCTTGGTCACGGTGTCTGTTCACAGCAGTAAAATCCTAAGACACCATATAAAGCCTTCCTCCTGTTCAGTTCTTTGTTGTTTCTCACCCAAGCAGAGGTAGGCACTCTCCTATGTCTTTCTCAATAAATCTCTTGTGTAAGGTTTGTTGTACAGTGGGACTTTGTGATATTTGTTGGTTCCCTCAGAACTATAACACTTATAGTATGATGTTCCTATAACTGAACATACTAAGTATATAACTGAACATATTTTTTAAACAGAAAAAAAATATATATCCTTTTTCTCTAGTTTTTCAATCTCATTTGATGACAGAAGGTTCATCAAGCCACTCAGCTAGAAAACTAGGAGATATCTCCTTCACTTTCAACTTCAATCATTTCACATAGTCATCAAATCAGTCTATTCAATCATCTAAACTATTGTCTGTCTACTGTCTTCTGTTTATTTCTATTGTTTTGCTGTTAGAAGCATTTTATAGTAGCTTCTACTTTGCCCTGGACTACCAAACTTCCCTCTCTCTCTCTGTCTCTCTCTCTGTCTCTCCGTCTCTCTCTCTCTCTCTCTCTCTTTCTCTCTCTCTCTCTGTGTGTGTGTGTGTGTGTGTGTGTGTGTGTGTGTGGTGTTAATACATTTTTATGCTTGGAACAAGAGCTGTCCCTCTTCAGTACACCTCTAATTATATTTTCCTATATGAAGTAGTCACATTGCTCAGCATTATGAGATATATTCCGATGTGTCTTACATACCACAGACGCAGCTCAACATTAATTCTGTGGGGTTCATTATCCAGCTCTCTTCCTTCCTTTAGCCAGCATTTATTGGTTGTCTACTCTGTCAGAGACACATTTTCCCCATAGAGCAACTAGAACTTGTTTTGTCTTAATAAGCCATATTCTTTCTTGTTTTCTAGGTTTTGTACATTATACTTCTGATGTCCCTGACTTCAAGATCTATTTTATATACTGCATCTTCTCTGAAGTCTTCTATGCCCTTGTCATGGTGTGCTTCAATACATATAACTTAATATGACATTATCATATTGGGTTTCAATTTATCCAATATTTATTGTGTCTACTAAGTTACAGCACTAAAATTAGGCACTAAGGTTGCAAGAATGAGACATGGGCCCTTCTATTAAAAATCTCAGGACTTACTGTGTCTTTTCTTCATGAGACTGAAGTCTCTTAAAAGACTTGGGTTTGTGCTTCCTAAATATGGCAAGCATTTTGCTATTAGAGAAGCAAATTATTCAGTTCTTTTAAAAGTTTCTTTTGACTATCATGTGACAAAACTTTCCCTGAAGAGATACAACAAACACACATCTACTCATTCCCGATAGGGAGCTCCTGACAGACCAAAGTCTACCCTGATGAACCAATGAGTTTATTGGTTACTTGTAGAGCAGAAACAACTCAAAGACAGCTGCATTTCTAAGGCCCACCTGCCCCAACAGGTGTGACGTCTCACAAAATCTGAGAAACCTAGAAATTAGTGTGAGGGACTCTAACAGGTCCAAGCATGACTAACATGGCTCTGGAAGACCTTGCCATTCCCTCTTTTCTCTCCCTTGTAAACCGTAGATTACATCCCCAAAGCTGGCCACCATTATTTGGGCACTTTCTCTTGCTGGACTCATATATATGTAAAGCTGATCACCAAAGTCCAACTATCAAAGTATTGAAGTCCAGTGAAGTGAAAACTTAAGGGTTCTTTGGAAAGTCAGTTGTGTTGGATGATGTTTTGCTGGGGCAAACATGTGAAGGGGTGTTTTCCCGAAGCAAGCAAGTGGAAAGACATGTGATGAAGGATTCTTCACTAATGACACACATATATTGGTGTGCCTAATATTGCATAGTTGAGCTCCATTTGTCAGGACTCCATAGAGATAAACACACCAGAAATTTTCTGATGGTATGCTGCAGTTTCTTGTAGCTTCTGTGAACTTGGGCTGATTGGCAGAGTGATGTCAGCTGAGACAGACTCATGTACTGACGCAAGACCTGTCGAAGTCATGTCATGTTTGGAGGGAGTATAAGTAGAACTCGATAAACAGTGACAGAGTCTGAGCTTGGTTTGCTTGCATAGCTGAACGCTTGTTGGTTGCCTGTCTTCTCTGATCTTCACTCCCTTGGGAGAGGCACAACAAGAGTTGCTCCTGCTGGTCCAAATCCCTCCTGCCTAGGTCATGCCACCCACTGTTACTGACTTGTGTTTGCTATTCTGAGTCTACTGAACTGGACTGCTGCCATATCCATAAAGAGATCACAAGTGAATGAGCTGCCACTGCTGACCTGTGAACTGAACTGTTGATCTCCAGGCAATACAGATGAGAGTTACTCCAAAGAACCATTTCTAAACATGTCCATTTCCCCCATATCCATTCTTTTCCACTACCTTTGGTGGGTGGTGGACCAATAGGGAGGATAACACATTTAAGAAATGTCATTAAAAGTATGTAGGTGGTGCCATCCCTGGGCTGGAAGTCTTGGGTTCTATAAGAGAGCAGGCT
This sequence comes from Mastomys coucha, assembly GCF_008632895.1. Classification (NCBI taxonomy): domain Eukaryota; kingdom Metazoa; phylum Chordata; class Mammalia; order Rodentia; family Muridae; genus Mastomys; species Mastomys coucha. Next base: position 66,190,174 of record NW_022196912.1, read on the forward strand.
GACCAAGCCAGGGGAAGCAAGCCAGTAAGGAACATCCCTCCATGGCCTCTGCATCAGCTCCTGCTTCCTGCTTGAGTTCCAGTCCTAACTTCCTTTCATGATAAACAGCAATGTGGAAGTAAGCTGAATAAACCCTTTCCTCCCCAACTTGCTTTTTGGTCATGATGTTTGTTCAGGAATAGAAATCCTGACTAAGACAAAGTAGGTTTTGAAAAAATTAAAGTTATAGTCCAACAATCAAAAGTTACCTTTTGGCCCTAATTAACATTCCCAGTCAAAACATACCACCACATTCTAGTCCATTCTTACACAGAACTCCCCTTTTTTTCCCTCTTAAAAATTACACCTGCACTTTCAATTTGCTGCTGGTTTCTGCCTGAGTGATAAACCAGTCACTTTACTTTTCTTCCTTGTTTAATAATGGATCTCTCTATGAAAATGGGTATTTGAGTGTGGTTTGGGCCTAATCCAGGGTCCAGGGGGGAGCACCCTGCAGTGTGCAGATCCCTTCACACTGCACAGCCTAAAGGTAGCTCAATAGATTGGAGAGTGCCATTTCCAAGTGTCCTCTCCTTTGTCTAAATTTCTTCCAGACAGCTTGGTTTGTTTCTGCTTTCCTAGATAGCTGATCTAGTCTCGAAGTCTTTCTTGAAGCTTGGCTTGTCTGAATTTTTGCAGTTTTTATTGTTTACTATGGCAGGGAAGAGCCTAGTGAATCTGGTCATTTTCAGCAACTTCCTGAAGCTATTTTGAGTTGTTGACCTTCCTGCCCAAGGAACTTCCCTGAAGGATAGAATGTTTCAGTTTTGAAGGAAGCTGTTTCACAACACTATTCTTCAAAAATTTTGTGGTCCTCTTGAAACCATGCCAAGAACACCTCTTTCTTCTAAGCCTAATGACATTGGTAAAGGATCCAGTCTGTCAATTTAATTTCCTTCACCTTGGAGGTTTGTGTCAGTTTAATTTTCTTCATCGTGAGGTTTGATGATCCTTTTATAAAGAGTGCCAACTGATTCTCTGTAGTGAGAATTTTGGTTTCTTTGAAAAAACACGGAACTATTAAGACAATATGTTTTCACTTTAATCCCAGGTATGGGATATGTGTCTGCTTCAGATTGTCCACAGCAGATGACGTGCCTCATGCTCTAGCAGGGATGAGATATTGCCAGCAGCAGACAGTTTCTGTGATTGGTTGGGTAGATTATTGGTTGTTGATTGGTTGCTGTTGGTCATTGTTTATTAAGAAGTCTGCACAAAGCAGAAATAAGAAAAACAAATTAGATATCAAAAAACCAAAACAAAAAACAAAAAAACAAAACAAACAAAAACAAGCAAACAAACAAAAAAACAAACTTGCCCCAAGGAACTCAACACCTCTAATCGGCAGGAAGTAGTCTAATGATAATGTCACCCCCTCCTTTTCTCCTTTATTCTTTTTTTCTCTCCTGCCTAGTGTTAAGGGGTTGAAAGGGTGGAGAAGAATGGCAGAAAAGAAGAATCCACAAAGTAGCCAAAAGTCCAGCTCCCATTCTCTCCTCTTAGAGGCGGATCAGCGTTACTTTTACTTATTTTTAAGGAACAGAAAACTTCATAAAGGAACGTTGCATGTCTTTCAAACCTGATCAGAAAAGCTATGCTTGGTTCCACCTCGCTCTCACTGGGAACCCAGCCACCATTAGAGTGATGACCATTCAGAACCAAGTCACCATGCTATAAGGGAGAAACTTAGGAACGTGGCATGTGCTTATTTATGCATGCTGACCCCAGCTGAGGACCCAGCTGACAGCCAATATCAACTTCGACAAGGTGTGGGTACCCCATCCTCAGATGATTCCAACCCTCTCAGTTGATGCCAAGGTCATCAGAGGGAAGCAGAAATGGCAACTTCAGCCAAAACCAAACATTATTTTAATCCACTAAATTTTTGTGCGTTTACTATGTAGCAGTGGAAAGCTGAAACAATACTAAAATAAACTACAACCCAAATGCTCAGAGCAACTCCTTAGATAAGCCTCCAACTGGATACAAATGTTGTTTTAGAACCACAAACCCAGGATGCTCCAACGAAGCGTGGCAAGCTGTGCCCAGAATTACAATTGGATTATATAATTAGCAGACAACAAGATCCATAGAGATAACCTAAAGCCTTTCCATGTTGAAATACTTGCCATTGTTTCAGGCTTCTGGCTTCCTTTCCCGACCGCCATATACTCTTCTTCACACAGCCTCGAGAATAGAATCCTTAAAATGTTAGTCAAATTATGTCTTCCTCCTACCCCCAAAGCCTTCAGTAGCTTTCAATTTTACACAAAGCATAATTGCAATCATCCCTCTGGCCAGATGCCTACCTATTTTTGCTTCCCACCTAGCTCATTTCCTTCTCCCACATTTCACATTTATTCTACTTTACCCACTTGACATCCTTCCTGTCCCTAGAGCTTGCCAAGTATGTTTCTATCTTGGAATTCCCCCCAGCTTATTCCTGCCCATGTTCAAGATTGCTTTAGTATGGGGATTCAAAGATATCACAACATAAAATAGAGCTCCCAATTCTCTATTGTTTTTCTTCATAGCTAACCATCAGTTGACATAGTACACAAATTTCTGTTTACATGTTTATTTTCTATCTCCTTCCATTAGACTGTAAGCAATGTGAAAGTAGGAACTTTACTGCTTATCTCCAGAGCTTAGAACAGCATCCAGAACACAATAATTATTGCTGGATGTATGAATAAATAGTTTTTAAAACAAGAACCAAGCTAGGCATGATGGTATATAGTAGTTGTCCTAGAGCTTTATAGGTAGATCAGAAAAAGAGTAATTTGAGATGTGGGCTATACAGTGACTTTCAAGCCAAAGGCTCAACTACCACAGAGCCATACTTTGTCCAAAAGAAATAAGAGGTACAAAATGTAAACATTTAAAATCAAGTATGATTTACACTTAAGATCATGTGTTTGCCTGTGTACTCAGGTATTAGTAACTGATGGTAGCCATGTTATATATGTTTCTATATGCAAAATCACAAAGATCTGTAAAAAAATTTTAATAGGAAACATTGACTGAATTCATATATGAGGTGAAAAATGCCACGTGAATACAAGATATGGACTAAAAACACAATAGATAACTTGACAGCATTTCAGACGGTATTACATGTTAATCGGTATATTTATCACATGATAGAAGGGTCCTCTGACCTTCACACATGTGCTGTGACATGCATGTGCCCACACTAATTAATTAACTAAACAAGTTAATTAATTAATTAAAAATCATGTTTTTTAAAAATTTGAAGTAATTGAGGATAAAAGTTCTAAAATAAAAGTTAGACAGATCATTTTATAAGACAACTATATAAACAAATACAAGTTCTGTTTTGACTGCAAAATGCATATCATTTATGATTCATATGTTTCTTTATGACATCAGCAGTCCATCAACATAAAACCTAGCTGTGGTGACTATCCACAGTTGTTAACTTGACTACATCTGGAACTAAAACCTAAAAATGGAGGGCACATTTATGAAGGATTTTTGCTTAATTTCAAGTAAGAAGATCCGCTTCTGATCTGGATGTTTGAGAAGGGATGCCTTTAATCGAGATCTTTTTTTTTTTTTTTTTTTTTTTTTGTGGTTTTTCGAGACAGAGTTTCTCTGTGTAGCCCTGGCTGTCCTGGAACTCACTCTGTACACCAGGCTGGCCTTGAACTCAGAAATCCACCTGCCTCTGCCTCCCAAGTGCTGGGATTAAAGACGTGTGCCACCACCGCCCAGCTTTAATCGAGATCTTTAGTCAAAATCTAATCTGGGTAATGCCTTGTGCTGGATACCTATATAAGGACAAGGAAGAAGGAAGCTTTTGTTCTTTGCCTGTTTACCCTTGCTAGCACTAGCGTCTACTTCAGAATTTCAGTGTATACTGAAGACCAGCTGAGATATTTAGCCTTAAACAACTACAGAATTCTTGAACTTTCCATTCATTGCCATTGTTGGATTAACTGGACTACAGCCTCTAAATCATTCTAATAAGTCCCCTTTCTAGATTTATAGAGAGATTCATTTTATAAGTTCTGTTACTCTAGGAAACCTTGACTAATACACTAGCCATGAGCATCACTAGGTTCTGGATAAGCAAGCTCTACAGCCCTGTGTTATGGAGACTTGGCCCCCAGCCTGTGGTAAGAGTGAGAGGCAGTGGATTATTGAAGAAAAAGGACCTAGAGGATCTTCAAAACTGACAAAGGCATAACTTTGACCCCTCAGTCCTCTTGTAACTCCTTTCTCTTAAAGTCTCAGCCACTAGATGAGCACCTGTTTTGCTCTGACACATGATCCCTGCATTCTCCTTAGAACAGGACTAAAAGCAATGTGGCCAATCAAACATGGACTGGGAACCTCAAAATCGTGAGCCCAAGTAAACCTCTTTGCAAGTTAATTTATCTCAGAGGCCTGCTTCAGTAACAATATGGATTGCAACAATACAGGCATTAATCCTGAAATTTCCACCTTTAAATTTTTTCCTTTTAGTCACACAAAATCATATCTTTAAATATTTTTCTGTGTTGTAAAGAAATGAAAATAGAAGTTTGTATTTAACCCCAATCATAATGCATTTCAACTGACAATGACAGAAGCATATGCTTTCTGTATGCTTACTGTAGTCGTGTCCCTTAATTATGTTAAGACCAATGAGAGTTCAGGATCCAAAACCCTCCACTCATCCCTCCCAGATTCCCCCAGTGATGGATACGTTGGGACAGAAATGACAAGCCTTCATTCACTCTGCCACCATTCGCCTTTATCTCCAAACCCTCCAGAAATATGCAATTGATGATTTCTGTATTTGTTACTTTGGGGTTACTGTGATAAATACCACTAAAACAACTCTGAGAATAAAAGGTTTATTTCATCTTATATTCCCAAGTCATAATTCAGTACTGATGAAAGTTATGGCAGGAACTGAAGAAGAGAGAGAATATTTCTGACTTATTTGTTCTCCATGGCTTGTTCAGTTTGCTTTCTTGTACAACCCAGGACTTCCTGCCCAGGGATGGCACTGCCCACAGTGGGATAGGTCCTTCTACACCAATCATTAATCAATAAAATGCCCCCCCCACAGACTTGTCCCTGGTCCAATCTGATGTACCCAATTCCTCAATTAAGATTTCTATCTATGGAAGAAGGGAACTGGGTGGAAGAGGGGATAGGGAGAGGAGGGGAGCTTGGAGATCATATGAAGGGAGAGCAGGGGAGAGGGAAGGGAGATCAGCTGGGGGTGGGTGCATCTCAGGGTCATGCCAGAGACGATGGACAGGGAGAGATCCCAGAGGGTCTAAGGGGGTGATTCTAGCTGAGATTCTTTGCGATGGGGGATACAGATCCTGAAGCAGCCACTTCCTGTAGCCAGGCAGGACTCCCAGAGGAAGGATAAGGACCGCAATCTACCCAAAATGTGTCCTGCCTACAAGATATGCAGGGACAAAGACAGAGCAGAGACTGAGGGACTGGCCAACCAATGACTGCCCCAAGTTGAGACCCAACCCATGGGCAAGAACCAATCTCTGACACTATTACTAGTACTCCGTTGTGCTTGCAGACAGGAACCTAGCCTAACTTTTCTCTGGGAGGCTCCAAACAACCAATGGAAAGAGATGCAGAGATTCACACCCAAACAGTAGATGGAGCTCATACAGAAAAGATGGGAGAAAGATTGAGGGACCTGAAGAGGACAGGGACTCAATAAGAAAACCAACAGAGTCAACTACCCTTGACCCATGGGGGTTCTCAGAGACTGAATCACCAATCAAAGAGCAAGCACAGGCTGGACCTAGGGCCCCTGCACATATGTAGCAGATGAGCAGCTTGGGGTGGTGGGGATAGAGTAGGGGGTAAGGGGTAGGAGGAGGTTGACATCCAGCTAGGTGGCTTCTCTTTCTAAGAGGGATTGGAGGAGGACTTATGTGAAGGGGTACTGCAGGAGGAGAGAAAGTGCTGATATTGGGTTGTAAAGTGAATAAGTAAATAGATTTTTTAAAAAAGAATTTAAATCTCTACCTTTCCTACCTTGTGCAGATTAGAAGACAATGAATGGAGGTCTATGATGTTCTTTTCCCTTTCTGGATCCTGAAGAAGAAACAGAAATACAAAGGATTAACCAATTCCTGAGCTGTACTTCATTCTCTTGGTGAGGGGCTTTTATGATAAAATGTTGCTCTATATTCAAGGACCCCATGTTATTATGATGAGGAATTTTGTTCATTTTGATGATTTAAGGAAGAGGACCCCCCACACACAGTTCCTCTCTACTGTGCATAATTAATACAATTAAAGATTTGTAGACTAATTTAA
>NW_022196912.1:66196534-66197341 GCF_008632895.1 Mastomys coucha
TGGTTCTCCTCCTTAAATCAACTACTCTGCTTCTCTAGAAGGTACCGAGCCTTCTACTGGAGAGAGAACCCACTGATCTTCCTGATGACTGAAGAGGAACCAGTCCCCAGCACAATCTAGCTCACTCTTATGAGCAGTTGAATTATCTTTTCATGGAGCTGAGGCCAACATGTTCTTCTCTCCTGATCACATCAGCTTAATGGAAGAACCTCGGGTACAATGGAGACAGGGCTCGACTCCCTCACCACACCTCAGGAGTTGGGCAGGGAGCTTTCCTGCTCTATTCCAACTCAGGACTTTACAAACCATTCAACTGTCTGTCACTCATGTCACTGAAGTGAATGAAATATTTTTAAAATGTTAAGAAAATAAGAAAATAAATAAACCTTAGCTCATCTACTATTTGAAGGGGATCCTCTATGCTAAAGGAAGAAATAAAATTCCAACATGTTTTCTTCACCCCCTGGAAGTCTTAAAGAGATCCATTTCGATTTCCCCACAAATACACATACTTCCTTTTTCTGGGAAGACTGCCTAGGTTTTTGTTTGGTGGTTTGTTTTGTTTACAGGGATAGGGATTGAGCAAAGGGGCACAGACATGCCAGGCAAACATTCTATCGCTGAGCTACACCCTGACCCAGCTCCCTACCCTTTCTTAGAGTGTTGCACCTCTGCTGCACTAGGGGGAATAAGGACACTGACAAAGCTGGTTTCTGTACATTTAGTGAGCACCCACCCCCACATTCCTGCAGAATTGTATTTGTTTTTCAACAACAAAAAATGCTTGGGCTAGTGACATGGCTCAGC
>NW_022196912.1:66197477-66208915 GCF_008632895.1 Mastomys coucha
AAAAAAAAAAAAAAAAAAAGCCTGGTTCTCCTCCTTAAATCAGGTTATGATTAACATCCTTAATGGTTTGCCCAAGAAGCTATAAGATGAATCTGACAGCATTATTTCAACTGTATCATGGCTTCCCTGCTTTCTGAAAGGTTTGTCTTCCCTCCACTCTTAGAGGTTGGGATGGGGCTTTGGCAGCCTCTCAGACATTCTGATCCACCTATAGATTTCCTGATACATGGGTAATAGAATCTTAAAAATTTTAAATACTGGCTGGGTGGTGGTGGCGCACGCCTTTGATCCCAGCACTTGGGAGGCAGAGGCTGGTGTGCATTTCTGAGTTCGAGGCCAGCCTGGTCTACAGAGTGAGTTCCAGGACAGCCAGGGCTACACAGAGAAACTCTGTCTCAAGAAAAGAAAAGAAAAAAAAAAAAAAAGAAAGAAAGAAAGAAATTAAATACTGCCCTGTATCTCTTCAGCAGATAATTCTAGTCATATTGTCTAATACGATTCTTATCTCATCTGTCTCATGATAGAGAGGAGGAAAATTCCACAAGAAACTAAATCTCAAGAAATGCAACTAGATGAAATCAGAATGAAAAGAAAAGGAGAAATCTGGGATACTCCTCACTAAGGCACCACCTTTACATCTTTACATGCATTTGATAGATGACTAATGCTGCTGTTTAATAAATATATGCTGAACATAAATATGAGAATTCTAGCACATATTTGTGAACAAAGGAAGATCCGATGTATTTGAGATATACAGTAATCTCTTAACATATTGAAACTTGGGGCATAGAGGAATACCATGTGCTTCTATACATGATTTCTAATCAGAATTCCTGTGGAAATAAGCCTATTATGTCTTTCACAATTAAGTATTTACTTCTCTCTGTGGCAGAAGTTTGCGAGGGTTGACTGGAGAGAGAAGGCTAGCAGGAGGGAACCTGAGTAACTGCCAAGGACTCCCTTCCTGCTGACTTCACTACTCCCAAAACACAAATGAATAAGTATGAGATATATTCAGTGGAATGCGCAACAACTTTTAAAGAGCTATGTTTTCAGTGCAAGAACATTGACGAGGGTTATTGATGTCAATTTATTTGAATACTTGGGAACAGTGAAACTTTTATTCAATATTATACACAACAAATTTCATGAATACTTACTGCAAAACCCACCAAATTATAATTTTTTACAGTGCATTCTTTCATCTAAAAGTTCACTGTCATAAAGTCACAACACAGTTGGCACATAAGAAAGCCTACTGTAAATATTTACTGAATGATTTATTACCATGTTAGTTTGCCCCACTAGTCTGACTTCATCTGATAGTCCCCTTCTGAGTCTAAAGGGACTACATGAGGTCCTGAGAATAGAGTACTTCATATTTCAATAAAGAAAGGCATTATTGGTTGAGGTGATTTGACTCCATTTGGCTCATAGGGAATGGTATCATTAGGAGGTATGGACTTGTTGGAGGAAGTGTTTCATTGTAGGAGTGGGCTATGAAGCTCCACCCAATGCACAACAGTCAGTTTTCTCCTGGCTGCAGTCTGATGAAGATGCAGAACTCTCAGCTCCTTCTCCAGCACCTTGTCTGCCTAGACACTGCTTTGCTCGCTGCCATGATATTAACGGACTGAACCTCTGAAACTAAGTTAACCCCAATGAAATGTTGTTCCTTATAAGAGCTGCTTTGGTTATGGTGTCTCTTCACAGCAGTGGAAACCTTAACTAAGATGCTGGTGTTGTGCTAATAACAGGAAAATGACCATATAATGCATTAAATTCAGTGCTAAACAAAATCTCAGGCAAAATTAGGTATCCTAAAGAAAATGGTCAGTGACTTGGAAGAGATCTGGTACATCTCTACTCCCATCCTAATCTCTTCCTTTTGTCTTGGTATCGGTTGTATACCTCTATCTTTTCAAGAGCTTAACATTTATTCTTAAGAAAATTGTCTGGGGACTGGGAGAGATATCTCAGCAGTTAAGAGCACTGACTGCTCTTCCAAAGGTCCTGAGTTCAAATCCAAGCAACCACAAGGTGGCTCACCACCATCCATAATGAGATCTGATGCCTTCTTCTGGTGCATCTGAAGAGAGCTACAGTGTACTTAGATGTAATAATTAATAAGCCTTTATAAAAAGAAAAAAGAATATTGTCTGAAATCTATAAGTGGCAAAATCTACATTGTTTTCTACTACAATAATTTTAATCTCCCTCAATGTAATGAAAGTAATATTATCAAGTGGAGAGCAAGTTTACAAAAAGACAATTTTAAGTTCCTTTTTTTTAAAAAAAAAAATTAAGTCAGAAATTTTAAAAGTTGTTAGAAAATATTAGTCGTTCACACAACTCCTGGCCAGCAAGACAGTGAAGAGGCATGTAAAACTTTTCAATAACTATGAAAAGATGAGGGGAAAATAAAAATGAAGTCACCAGTATTCTCAAATGTGATTAATTTTACAAGTCTGTAAAGACACTTTTGTGCCTGGAGCAGTCCTGGGTTCTAAGGCAGGTGAAGATGACCTATCAACATGTGGAACCGAGAATGCTGAGTATGCTCAATCAGCAGGATGGAATCAGACCCATCTCTATCACCCCACACAAAAACTAAACCAAATGTATCAGGGACCTCTGTTTGAAGCCTGGAACACCTACAACTGCTGGAAGAAAACACAAGCAGTACCCCACCCACAAGAGATAGGTGTAGGAAATTTCCAGGAGAGGAAATTTCTTTGCTGGGAATTAAGGCCAGTAATTGACAAGTAGGAACCTCATGAAACGAAAAAGCTTCTGTATAGCTAAGGAGACAATCAAATAAAGAAGAAACCCACAGAATGGGAGAGGATCTCTGCCAGCTACATATCTGTCAGAGGATTAATATCCAGAATATACAAAGAACTCAAAAACAAGGAGTCAAGAAAACAGATGCCCTGGTTAAAATGTAGGTTAGGGGACTAAACAGAGCGTTCTCAAAAGGAGAAATAAAAATATTTAAGGAATACTTCAAAATAGGGTTCACTATTCTTAATAATTAGGAAAATGCAAATTAAAAGAACTTTGAGATTTTACCTCACCAAAGTCAGAATAGCTAAAATCAATAAAACAACTGACAAATGCTTACAAGGTTGTGGGGGAAGGAGAATCCTCATTCGTTGTTGGTGGGCAAACAAACTGTTACAGCCAGCCAATCGGTATGGAGAAATGTGAAAATAAATAAATAAATCACCATGTGAACTACCTATACCACTCCTTTGCATATACCCAAAGAAGTCAACATCCTACTCCACAGACTCTTGCCCAACTATTTTTATTGCCAACCTATTCACAATAACTAGGAAGTGGAAACAAGTTAAATGTCCTCCAACAGGATGGATGGATGGATGGATGGATGGATGGATAATGGAAATGTGGTACATATACACAATGGATGATATTATCTGTAAAGAAAAATGAAACAGTGAAACAAACAAATGAATGGACCTAGAAAAGATTCTATTAAGTGAGATTATCCAGCCCCAGGGGGACAAACACCACCTGTTCTCTCTCACCTGCAGTTCCTAGCTCCAAATCTTCAGATGTGAACATATCTGAAGTATATATATGGAGTAACCGTAGAAACCAGAAAGGTATAAAGAGATGGGAGGGAGGAGCTCAAGAAGGGAGGAACAAGATGAAAATGATATGAAGCATGAAACAGAAAATAGGGGATGGGGTCTCCAACTGGGGAATACAAAGGAGAAGCAGTAAGGAAAGACAACACCAATGCTGTCTGATAGAGGCCTTGAGGAGCTATATTTTACATTTACCCAAACTCCCATACAATGCATAACTATGTGGACATACTTGTACACAGAAGGGACCAATATCAGCAAAAGACACTCCAGGACCAAGTTCTCAGCACAAAGGAGATTTATTTGTCCCAGAGGGACAAAAGGCAAGGGGTAAGGGACAAAGACAAGAGACAAAGGGTGGAAGAAGGGGAAAAGAAACAAGGGAGAGGGGGAAGGGATATTCAAGGGTGAAAGATGACCAAGGACTGCCTCTGGATAGAGAGATAGCATGGTCCATAGGCAAATGGCAGTTTATAAAGGTAAAATGTGTTAAGATAGGTGTTTGATTTTGATTGGGCATGTTAATTAGGTGGGCCAAAGGGAGCTTCTGATTGCTGGAGGCAGTGGCCATATAGGGGGATAGACCTTGGTGGCTAGCTTTAGGAATGTCATCTAATGGTTTTTATTAAGGCAGAGCTATGGTAGAGAAGGGGAAGGCCTGCCAGAAGTGCTCGGGCCAGCTAGAGTCCCTTCACATACATACATACATACATACATACACACGTATATACATACATGCAAACACACACACATATATATTTCTTAAATGAATGAAATTATACCACTTGGGCTGACAATGTTTCATAAAAGAACCATATGCTAACAGAAATCCCAGTACCAGACATGAAAAACCTCCTTTTGAGTGGTTGGTCAGGGTAGTCCATGTGACTTCTAAAACAATACAGACTTGCTGCTGCCTTCTCTACCTCTCAGAGGTTGAAAGTCAACATCTGTCTCAGAAGGACATGGCACACAGAGGACACAGGACTCAGATTATTCAAGTGCACTCTGTCCTGGAAACTCTCTTCCTTCAATCTAGCTTCTTTAGTACCTGTCTTAGTCAGGGTTTCATTGCATGGAAGGGGCACCATGACCAAGGCAACTCTTATAAAAGCCAACATCAAATTGGGGCTGGCTTACAGTTTCACAGGGTCAGTCCATTATTATCATGGCAGGAAGCATGGCAGATGAGGCAGGCAGACATGGTGCTGGAGGAACAGAGAGTTCTACATCTTGATCTTATGGCATCTGGGAAAGACTGATTCCATACTAGGTGTGGCTTGAGGTCTCAAAGCCCACCTCTGTAGGCCTGTGTACCAGAAGCTTTCCACGGAGATCTCTGCCCCAGCCTGGTGCAAGAGTTCCGGTGAAGGAAAGCGAGCTTGTGCAGGGAGCTCCCTCTCTGCCTTGCCGAGATCTACTAGCCAATGTGGAGTGCTTCAGAAGGCGTTTCAGGAGAGCAGACCTCTTCCCAAGTGTTACAGCTCTTAGAACAAAAGACTTGGACAACGGAGTACTTCTCGCACACCTTTAATTCCCTGGATAGGATTTATATGCAGTTTTGGGGGTGATTCAGGGTTTGACAGCAGGTACTTCTCATTGGTTTGGACTGAGAGTTTGGGGAAACCGTCTTTGCATGTGGGAAGGCTTGGTGCTGCCTGACAGATAGGCACAGATCTCTGTGGGGGGCTGTGGGCGGCAGTAGCTGAAACAGAAGCCAAGGGTCCAGGAAGCATGGTCGAACATCTTCTGTCCCATGCAGGTGGAAATCACCACCCACCGGGTCTCTGGGATTCTAGACTCTGCTCGACCAGGACCAGGTTATCTGCACAGCCCACCACCCCACACACCTCCACAGTGACACACTTCCTCCAATGAGCCCACACCTCCTAATAGTACCAATCCCTATTAGCCAAGCACTCAAATACGTGAATCTATGAGTACCATACCTATTCTAACCACCACAGTACCAAAACGTACTATTCAAACTGCCAAGAGAATGCCCAACTACCTTTCTAATAAGTAGCACCAAATTAATACTCTGAAATCCTTCCAAAGCTTATTTACCTTAGTCTCTTCTCCAAACCTGCATAAATTATCCTGTCTTTATCCTCACTGCTTTCAGATCTTATTTTTTTTTTAAAGATTTTTTTTTTTTTTATGTGTATGAGTACCCTGTAGCTGTACAGATGGCCGTGAGCCATCATGTTCGTGGCTGCTGGAAATTGAACTCTGACCTGACCTGCAGGCCAAGTTATTCAGGGGAGCGAGGAGGACCACAACCTGGAATAAGAATGGGGGAGAGAGAAGACAGGACTCAAGAAAGCATTGCTTGTCAAGAGTCGTTTACTTGGTTGAGCAGAGCATATTTAAAGCAAAAATCTTGGAGGGGAGGGGGAGAGGAAGGAGGGAGAAGGAAGTTTACAAGATCTTCTGGGGCTGGGGGGGGGGAGGGGGAGTCGTGGGTGGGGGGAAGTTCTCAGAAGTTATGGTACACTGAATGTTTCTTATCTCAGGGCCAAGCTGGATCTTGTGGTTGGAGAGCAGGATGTTTGTCTCAGCAATGCAGGGCCAGCTGGGGCAGGTTCAGCCAAGTGTTGTTTGGTCCCCAACAGAACTCAGGACCTCTGTCGGCCCCACTCGCTCTGGCATAATTCATTGTAGCTGTCCTCAGATGCACCAGAAGAGCGTCAGATCTCATTACAGGTGGTTGTGAGCCACCATGTGGTTGCTGGGATCCGAACCCAGGACCTTCAGAAGAGCAGTCAGTGCTCTTACCCACTGAGCCATCTCGCCAGCCCCCAGATCTTATTTTTTAAATCTGTCAGAGTATTTATAATACCCTCTCCTGCTATGGTGACAACAGTCTTAACTCATCTTTCTACCCCTCCTTTCTCTTATCTTCTATCTCTCTTTTTTTTTTCAGACAGACTCGTGTAGCCCATGCTGACCTTGAACTCCTGATCTCTATGCCTGTGTGTCTCCAGTGCTGGAGTTAGAGGTCTGCACCACCATGTCCAGCTTAAAAGCTGTCTTATAAAAAAACGTTTTTACTTTGGCCAAATTTTTCAGAAAAGTAACATATGATCATACAGACCCTGTCAAGAACTCGTGAAAGCCTCCTCATTGTCAGGTCCTCAAGACTCTAGACAGCAAAGTGAAAGGTCTGCTGAGCCTTCCAATCGGCATGAGAAGCACAGCTCTGATCATAAGAGTGGAGTAAAACTAACATTCCAAACAGCCCTGAGCAATCAGACATGAGCTCTGAAGCAATTAAGTTTATGTCCTAGTAAGTAGGACCTGATTTTGTTGGAGTTTTCTGTTTCAGTTGGTGTGTAATACTTTACCTGGTAAGATTTGAAAACCCTTTATTCTTAGGGAAAATTTGTCTTCGCCCTAATAATACTTGTGCTTTCTTTGTCAAGATTTTTATATTGTGTCTTTAAGGGAAACACTTCCTGGGCTATGCAAGAGATAAATCCAAGGAACCAATTTTACAAGATGATCCTGGGGAGAAATGTTGAGGTTTCCTTCTAGGCTAGCACGTTCTTATGGACTAGTGTCAATATAAACCTGTACCTACAATTTCATGGTGACTCCTGTTTTTCTGCATGCATGTGTACTGTGTCAAATCTGTGTACTAACTGACTTTCACAAAATCATCTCATCAAGGATAATTTAGAATAAAATTTGCTGTTGAGGCGCCTGGACTAACCAAAATTATTCAGCTGAGAAGTGTGTCTCAATAACAAAACAGAAACAAAACCCCAAAGATCCAATGGTCTTGTTTTATTTGTATTTTTTAAATGAGGAAACTTAAATGGCAAAGAAACTTAATTAGTATTCTAGAATCTCTTCCTTAAGAGGAAGATGGGAGATTTGAAACTAAGAGAATGTACCCTACAACAATGGAAGCAGACTTTTCAGCCACTGATCCTGAAATTAAAAAAAAAAAAAAAAAAAAAAAAAAAAAAAAAAAAAAAAAAAAAAGGATCATGAGCCAAAAAATGTCCTCCTGATATTTTGACTATTTGGGGTCCTGGGGTCCAGGACTGGAAGAGAGTAAATTTGTGTTACTCTAAGCTACCAAATTGGTGGGAAACTAATATAGCTGTCTATAAATTATCTTTTTTCTAGCAACATTGTTGAGTAGCCAAGACTGACCTTGACCTACCTCAGCCTTCAACAAGATGGCAGCTATAGTTATGATCTGAGCTGCACTTCTCAAGCCAATTGAGAAGCTCAACAGACCTCTCACTACGCCATCTAAAGTCCTGTGGACCAGGCCATCAGGAGACTGATGGAGAAGGGGCAGTAGTATTCAAGGCCAGTCTTGCCTGCCCAACACATGAAACTCATGTGAGCTGCATGAGACCCTGGCTCAAAAAACAGAAACAAAATAACTCATCCATATTTAATACTATAGTTGAATGATTTTTGACTCCCATATACACCTATGGAGCCATCACCAAGCTCAATCAAAATAATAAAGATAGGGCTGAGAATATTATTCTTTCTCTACTAAATTGCCTTTCATTATTGTCAAAAGTCAGTTGTACACAAAGGTAGGTCTGGACTGATTCTGTTGAATTAACCTATTGTATTTGTCTTTTTAAAAAATATTTCTGCCAGGCAGTGGTGGCACATGCCTTTAATCCCAGCACTTAGAAGGCAGAGACGGGCAGATTTCTGAGTTTGAGGCCAGCCTGGTCTACAGAGTAAGTTCCAGGACAGCCAGGGCTACACAGAGAAACCCTGTCTTGAAAAATAAATAAATAAATAAAGTAAAAATTATTTCTAGTATTTTTGAGCTATAATTACATCATTTCCCTTCTTTTACCTCCTGCAAAAATCCCAGAAACCCTACCTTTCCCTCTTTCAAATTTATGGCCTTTCTAAAATTAAGTTCTGTCACATACATATATACTCCTGAATACAACCTGCTTAGTCTGTATAATGCTACTTGTATGTATCTTTTCAGGACTGGTATTGGATAACCAGTTGGTATGCTCTTTCCCGGAGAAAACTGTTTGTCCAGTCTCAGCCTTACTTAGTTCCCTGTAGTTCTTTGTGTAGGATTAAGGCCTGGTGGTCTTCCCCCCATCCACAGTGGTATGTCTGTTGTTGTCACCCTTATTTGCCTCATGTTTAGGCTTTATGGTGCAACTTCTGCATTAATAGGATACAGGTTCTCACAGCAAAGTCCGTGGTCCTCTGGCTCTTACAATCTTTCTACTCTCTCTTCTATAATATAACGTGAGCCTTGGGTGTGGAAATTGTGCTTTTCTCCCTCTCTCTCTCTCTCTCTCTCTCTCTCTCTCTCTCTCTCTCCCTCCTTCCCTCCCTCCCTCCTTCCCTTTCTTTTTTTAACTTCTTCTTTAGACAGGGTCTCACTACTAGCCCAGGCTGC
The DNA here is from genome assembly GCF_008632895.1 of Mastomys coucha. NCBI lineage: Eukaryota > Metazoa > Chordata > Mammalia > Rodentia > Muridae > Mastomys > Mastomys coucha. Next base: position 66,206,505 of record NW_022196912.1, read on the forward strand.
CCTCAAACTTTCCGTCCTCCTGCCTTAGCCTCCTACCATACTGGGATTGCAGGCATGTGCCAGCGCAACAGCTGGTCTACTTACCTCGCCACACTCTTACCAGCACCACCTCTCAACGACTAAAGCTTTATAACAAATTTTAAATCACAATGTTTGCATCCTGCAACTTTGTATTTTTCATCAATGTTTGGCCTATTCTAGGTCATTTCCATAAAGATATAAATTTGATAACAATCTTGCCAATTTCTATCAAATTCTGTTTTGGATTTTCACTGAGATTTAGTTGAACCTCATGATGAAATTGTAGCAGGTTGGCCTTCTCCTACTACTGAGTCTTCTGATCTTGAACAGAGTAATCTTTCTGTTGACTTAACTGTTGTTTGATTTCTCTCAGAAATGTTTTATACTTTTTTGGTGAGTAATTCTTGCACAGTTTGCCACACTTATACCTAAAATTATGCACTTTTGTTTCTATTGTAAAAAAAAAATGTATATTGTAATCTTTTTTTGTTTGGTTGATATTTGAATTTATTTAAAAATAAATACTTTTATTGGCTATTTTCTTTGTTTACATTTCAAATGCTATCCCCTTTCTCAGTTTCCTCTCCAGAAACACCCTATCCCATCCTCCTTCTCCCTGCTTCTATGAGGGTGCTCCCCCACCCACCCACTCACTCCCACCCCCCCACCCTGGCATTCCCCTACACTGGGGCATCAAGCCTTCATAGGACCAAGGGCCTCTCCTCCCATTGATGTTCGACAAGGCCATCCTCTGCTACATATGCAATTGGATCCATGGGTTCTCCATGTGTACTCTTTGGTGGGTGATTTAGTCCCTGGGAGCTCTGGGGGGGGAAGGGGTCTGGTTGGTTGATATTGTAATCAAATGGCTGAGAATCACCTAAAGAAATGTTCAACATCCTTAGTCATCAGGGAAATGCAAATTAAAACAATCCTGAGATTCCACCTCACATCAGTCACAATGGCTAAGATCAAAAACTCAAATGACAGCAGATGCTGGTGAGGTTGTGGAGAAAGAGGAACACTCCTGCATTGCTGGTGGGAATGCAAGCTGGTACAACCACTTTGGAAATCAGTTTAGCGGTTCCTCAGAAAATTGGACATAGTACTACTTGAAAACCCAGCTATACCACACTGGGTATATATCCAGAAAATGCTCCAACATGCAGTAAGGACACATGTTCCACTATGTTCATAGCAGCCTTATTTATAATAGCCAAGAGCTGGAAAGAACCCAGCTGTCCTTAAACAAAGGAATGGATAAAGAAAATGTGGTACATTTATACAATGGAGTACTACTTAGCTATTAAAACAATGAATTCATGAAATTCTTAGGCAAATGGATGGAATTAGAAAATATTATTCTGAGTGAGGTAACCCAATCACAAAAGAACACACATAGTATGCACTAACTGATAAGCAGATAGTAGCCCAAAAGCTGAGAATACCCAAAATACAATTCACAGATCACATGAAGCTCAAGAAGAAGGAAAACCAAAGTGTGGATACTTCAGTCCTTCTTAGAAAGGGGATCAAAATATTCAAGCGAGGAAATGCAGAGACAAATCGTGGAGCAGAGACTGAAGGAAAGGCCTTCCAGAGACCACCCCACCTGGGGATCCAGCCCATATACAGACATGAAACCCAGACACTATTTCGGATGCCAAGAAGTGCTTGCTGACAGGAGCCTGGTATGTTGTAATCTTACGTGGTGACTGTGAACATCAAGAAACCTTGTTGAACATTAGCTAGTTCTAATTTGCTATTGTGAGTCTAAGTTTCTGCTTACAGAATGATGTCATTGACTGTCGAAGCTTTGTTTCATCCTGTCCTATTTAATGCCTCTTTTTTTTTTTTTTTGTTCAAAGCCTCTGTTCTCGTGTGGCCTCACAGAGTCTTCGTACTTCATATTGAATATCACACCTTTAACATTTGTCAATATGACTCCAATTGCCTGGTTGCAAACTGCTCACATAGTTGCTGCAACACACCCCTGATTCTGAGGTCTGTGTACATTTTATTCTGAGACATCATGCTTTCCTTCACAACGGTTTCTTAAAATGAGTTCATTGGTTTCATAGGTCACTGGACTACATTATTAGGTGAACCATCATGCTTGCCACTAGCTGGTAAGCAGTGGAACAAGCCAATAAGTCATGAGTCTGAAATGGTCTACAATATCATCCCTGACAGACATGGAGATTCTCATCTTGGCTGAAGTAATACCCAAGGCTCCTTCAAAATCCTAGTATGTGTAAGTAATTACAGAAAAAGGTCAGGGAGCAGTACATGTTTAGAGGTTTTCTTGATGCCTCAGATCCTACATTCCCCGCCCCTCCATCCCTGCCATCATCCTGATACTACAAATACTTTATCTGTTGCCAGAAAAT
>NW_022196912.1:66208925-66261548 GCF_008632895.1 Mastomys coucha
AAAAAAAAAATGGTAACTTGATGCTGGAGAGATGGCTCACAGGTTAAGGGCACCGACTGTTCTTCACTGACATGGCAGCTTACAACAGTTTTTTTTGTTTTTTTGTTTGTTTGTTTTTTCGAGACAGGGTTTCTCTGTGTAGCCCTGGCTGTCCTGGAACTCACTCTGTAGACCAGGCTGGCCTTGAACTCAGAAAACCGCCTGCCTCTGCCTCCCAAGTGCTGGGATTAAAGGCGTGTGCCACCACTGCCCGGCTATAACAGTTTATAACTCCAAGAGCTGACCACTCTCACACAGACATACATGCAGGCGGAACACCAATAAACATAAAATTTAAAAAGTAAATAAAATTTTAAGAACAACAACAACAACAACAACAAAAAAAACTAAAAATCATTCAGCAACTGATTTAAACCGATGCAGAGAGCCACAGCCAAACATTAGGCAGAGCTTGGGGAAGCCCATGGAAGAGCGGGAGGAAGTGCAGTTCAGCTATCTTCTCTGCATCTCCAGTTACTTTCATTCTAAACAAGGAACACTAAAAAAATTAGTGACTTAACATCTTTATAAGTTTAAAAAATAATGGAATGTTTAGATGTTTTGTTTTTTAAGATGTAGGCCATTCTGAGACAAGCAATTAGGGAGATGTTTAATCCTTGAAGGTTTTACACTGCCTCCCCTACCACATTCATAATCCTATGGACAGTCCTACCTCACCCTGGTCAACCCATGTGACCCTTAGTGTTATGGCCAGACAGTATCTCCATTTAGACATGCACAAAACTGTATCTTGGTCCAAAAGATTAAAACTGCCCTCCGAAGTGTTCACCTTTCTCTGCTGCTGAATTGGGCATTACTCATGAGTTCCAGGAAATGTCCAGCACTATCCCCACGGCCCTCATTTTCTACAAGCCATGACAAAGGAAAAAGGACAAGGAATTCTAACAGTAAGGAATGATTGTCATATGGGACCAGAACATCAAGTGGCTCAGGCTTTCTTAAAACGGAAAAAACAAAAACAAGCAACCAACCAAACCAGGGGGGTGGGGGTGGGGGGGACTTTAGAGTATGGATAGTAACACAGAGTGTAAGCACAAATAGAATATATAAGTTTTGACAGTCCAGAAGGCAACTTGAATATAACTTCACCAGATCTATGGCACATTTGTTCAAATTACATTAACTTTTATGTTCTTGGTGCTTGCAACATAGTTTTTTATGGACTCCCCACCCCTCTGTCTTCCTGAGGGGTCTTCTGAACATGAGAACTTGAAACCTAGGAAAGGACACTGAGGGCTCATTGTCAACTTGGAATTTCCTAAGCATACCCCTCTAGCATGTCTGGAAGGGAGCTCCTTGAAAAGTGTAACTGAAGAAAGGGTGCATATCCAGATGTGGGTGGCACTAGCACCTGGGCTCAAGGCCCAGATTAAATAACGAGAAAGCATGATGATACTCAATTCACCCTCAAGAAACCTCAATTAAAATGGAAGGTGTGGCCAGTCAGTGGTGGCGTTCGCCTTTAATCCCAGCACTTGGGAGGCAGAGGCAGGCAGATTTCTGAGTTTGAGGCCAGCCTGGTCTACAGAGTGAGTTCCAGGACAGCCAGGGCTACACAGAGAAACCCTGTCTGGGGAAAAAAAAAATACGGATGAATAGCATTAAAATGTTCCCTTCCTTGGTTTCCACAAGAATTTTTTTTTGAAAGATTTATTTTATTTTCTTTATGTGTATGAGTACCTTGTAGCTGTACTGTGAGCCATCATGTGTGTGGCTGCTAGGAACTGAACTCAGGACCTCTGTTCGCTCCAGCCCCACTGGCTCCGGCCCCACTCACTCTGGCATAATTCACTGTAGCTGTCTTCAGACACACCAGAAAAGGACATCAGATCTCATTACGGGTCTTCAGACACACCAGAAGAGGACATCAGATCTCATTACGGGTGGTTGTGAGCCACCATGTGGTTGCTGGGATCCAAACTCAGGACCTTCAGAAGAGTAGTCAGTGCTCTTACCCACTGAGCCATCTCGCCAGCCCCCTTCCACAAGAATTTTTAAGGTAGCTTTTATTATTTGGATTTTATAAATGAATAAAGCTCAGAGAGGGTGTGCACTTCATACTTACATTGAAAGTAATTGTGCCCGTATTGAAACTTTGGTCTGTTTGGTTTAAAGGCCAGTGTTAGATGTTGTGGAAGCCTTTAGTCAATGTGTAAAGAGCAGATGAAGTCCTTCATTAATGTGTATTGTTGACAGGCTATGACTGTGTCAAGGACCCCTAGGAATGACAAAGCCTTTCCCCCAGATGACATTCTGAGGAAACTGATGCAGAGAGCGCTGAGAACAAATATTGACAGTGTGTGCTGGTACATGTTTACAAATGATTGACGACCAGCATGTGCGAAGGCTAACATCTGCAGCTTCTCCCTCTTAGATGTTTATAGCCTGAGATCACTTGCCCATAGGGACCTCCTATCCACACTGGCTCCCCCTGTGCTGTGCATAATAAACATGCTGAGGTGCTGGGCTGCCATATAGTTGGCACTGCTCAGTCAGAGTGTGCATGTTCCACTTGACCTAGCTTTCCTGTACGCGTGTTTGTGTGTCTGTTCTTCCTTCACTCCCCTGTTACCCCAGGACTCTAAAGAACACCCTAAGGGGTAAAGCTAAGCTTTAAGAAAATACTTGCTTCCCTAGAGAGAAGTCTATGCCCTAGGCCCTTTTGAGAATTTTTCATTCCTATCAACACACACAGGCGAATTGGGCTTATAATTGAGTCGGTTTAACAAACATTTTGAAAGAAATAAAAGAATAAAAGTATACTGAAAAGAATTCTGATTGCCATAAATTGTATCCAAGGATGCTTAAGATTGAGTTCAAGTATGTTGTCTTTACTTGCATCACTCTGGGTAGAATTCCCAGTGTGTGGTCCTATGTCTGGAATTATTTCCACAGAAAAGAGCCTCTGATTTTTATATACACTTCAAAACCAAAACACAACTATGAAAAAAAAAGCAATCCAGACAACCGTTTGTTTCAGCTGTAGCGAAAGGAGATTATGCTATCGTAAACAAGCAGACCTGCAACCAGCACTAAAATATCTTGTCTGGTCCCGGCTGCAGGCAGACTTTGAGCCCTTCTCGCTGAACTCAGACTTGCTCAGCAGGAATGGTATCATTCCAAATGGCTCCTTTTAATACACCTACTGATTATCCAAACAACCCTGAAGCCAGAGATCTGAAACTCACTGTTCTGGGCGGTGCTTCCTGCTGCCGGGAGGTGGTGTGCTTTACTTAAAAGACACCAAACCACAGTTAGATTACAATTTTAAATCAAAACATCCCAGTGAATGAAACAATGAGAGAAAGAATTACATATGTTGATTCAAATTCAAAAATTAGCATAAAAAGACTAATCTGAAAAGCACTTTAGTGAATGTTTGACTAGCATTCCGTTCAGAAACTTATTAGCACTGTTGATAGAACAGTAGATGCTGGGTCCGGGGAGATGGCTCAGCCATTAAGAGCACACTGACTGCTCCTCCAGAGGTCCTGAGTTCCTTTCCCAGAAACTACATAGTGGTTCACGACCATCTGTAATGGGATCCACATTTAAATTGTTCATTCATCCACTGATGGGCATCTAGGTCGGTTCCATGATTTTGCTATTGTGAATACAGCAAAAAAAGAATATGATGTCTCATTGCCTCTTCATACCTTGTCTTAAGCGCACAATTATAGGACTCCTTAGCACACACTGAGATAGAAAATCACTCACTGCTGTGATCCGTTCCTTCTCTTTCTTTCTCTTATTTTTGAGATTATAATATAATTAAATCATTTTCCCATTCTCTCCCTTTAAACCTTCCTTTATACCCCTTCCTTTATACCCCTCCTTCTCTTTTGAAAATTCATGGCCTCTTTTTTCCCCATTACTCGTTATTACATTCAGAGCTGCCAGAGGGAGCCTATCCCCCCATCCAGAGTCAAACAATCCCTATTCAGTCCCCCCTCATTTGCATGTGGGGGTAGCTCCCAAAGAAAAAACACCAGTCTCTTTCTGCTTCCTGGTCCTCTGAGGTGTAACAGGCTAATTGCACTGCCATGTTGACTTAGAGTGGAATTAGAGTTTCTGATGACAATCAGGGAAAGAAAACCTAAGTTGGTTCCTGAGCGGCCTGGCTCAGAATGGGGTGGGCACTGTGCCGGCTAGTTTTATGTCATCTTGACACAAGCTAGAGTTATCTGAAGGAAAACCCCAGTAGAGAAAATAACTCCATAAGTTACAGCTGTAGGGCATTTTTAAATTAGTGATTGTTGGGGAAGGGCCCAGGCTGTGGTGGGTGGGGCCACTCCTGGGCAGGTAGTCCTGGGTTCTATAAGAAAGCAGGCCAAGCAAGCCATGATGAACAGGCCAGTAAGCAACACCCTTCTGTGGTCTCCGTATCAGCTCCTACCTCTAGGGTCCTGCCGTGTTGTGAGTTTGTGTGTGAGAGACTACAATATAATAGAAGTGTAAGCCAAATAAACCTTTTCCTTCCCAGCTTGCTTTTGGGTCAGGGTGTTTGATCACAGCAGTAGAAACCCTAAGATAGGCACTGACAGGGTCCAGCCAGGCACCTTGTTATCTGCATTTTGTAAAAAAGAAGAGGGGAGAAGAGGAGAAGGAAGAGAAGGAAGCAGCAGCGGTCCTCTGAGAAACATTGTAACCTCAGTGGATATGCAAACAATACCTGACTCTGCTCAGGCACTGAGAGAAAACATAGGGGATATGAAGTTAGGAAGTGGACATGCTGGGGGGCTGTCTAAAGACAGTGGGGGGCTGTTATGGGTGGATAGGATCAAGCTTATGGTGTACATGTATAAGATTGTCAAAGAAAAAAACAAAAGATAATTTTTAAAGATGGGAAAATTGCAAATCATGTTTGCTTTCTTTAGCAGAAGTGTTTATTAGTATACATTGTACAAAATAACGGGTTTCATCACGGCATTCCTTGCATGTACATATTGTACTTTGATCGTATTCACACCCCCATTACTCTCTTTTGTATCCCCTTCTATTTAAATGTTAATTTGCTTCATTCCAGAATCAATTCAACTCAACTCTGACCCAAAATCATTTTCATTGAAAAAAAAAAAATTCCAGACTTAAGAGTTTTGTTTGCAACAACCAGTTCCAGGATGTTTACTGTCAAATTTGCTTTTGTCCATATTACTGTGATTAAGACAAACAAATATTGGTTAACAAACAAATAACAACAACAACCAAGCAAAGCTCAGCCCACCGTCTCCTGACAGACAGATATGCTGCGGCCCTGCCCGTTATTCCATTTCAGAACACTTGCTTTTTTCAACTCTGACTTTATGGCTGGAGTCTTTCATACCCACCACTCTGGCCTACCACATTCAGGGCTCAGGAGAAACAGGAGAGCATTGAGGTCCCTTGCTCCTCACAGACTATAGAATGTGGCAGGCCAGGGACCTTTAGTCGTGTCTGGGCCTTCTGTGGCCAGCGCAATTCTCTGATGAAACCAGAGGGTCGCTACATCTAAGCACACACTTATCGTTACAACTAGAGGTAAGAGACTAGGGTTCTTCCAGGAACCTTCTTCCTCTACCTCAGAGGACTCTACTAAGCCCCTGTAGCATTTAATACTTTCCAGCCACAGTGACTCTCCAGTGAGACCCAAATATCTCCCACAGGCTTTAAGGACGAGGAATCTCACTTCTAGTAGATTTTTAGTAGATAGATCCTCCTTCCTGGGTAGCTAGAGATGTTTGGTCAAAGTGAATGGTGAGATTTTGAAATCTTAGAACAAAATGTCCCAAGCGCTTAGCCCATCAGGAAGAAAGACATGTTCCTGTATCATGTCTCAGTCCCAAATCTCAACGCGCATCACAGTGGGCAGCACCAGCTCCTCCTGAACACATCCGTGCGCGTCACAGTGGGCAGACCAGCTCCTCCTGAACACATCCGTGCGCGTCACAATGGGCAGCACCAGCTCCTCCTGAACACATCCGTGCGCGTCACAGTGGGCAGCACCAGCTCCTCCTGAACACATCCGCGCACGTCACAGTGGGCAGCACCAGCTCCTCCTGAACACATCCGTGCACGTCACAGTGGATAACTTTCTGCACACCATGGTGCCTCTTTTCCTTCTCCTCTGGCTGTACCTCTTGAAACTGAGAACTTTCCAGAAAGAACAACTTGGTGAGAGAGCCACTTACCAAAGCAGGACTGTCCACCTAAGGTTCTTCTCTTTCAACAGTTAGTCCTGCACCAAGAAGCCCATGCAGTGAAGTAAAATGTCTCTTGAAAGTTGCTCTTGGATCACTTATTGGTACCTTGCACTCCTTCCCTCTAGAAAACTATCCCACGAAGAATTAGAGTGAAAACAAAACAAAACAAAACAAAACAAAACAAAAACAAAGAATCAAAAACCAAATGATGGGCTGCAGAGATGGCTCAGAGGTTAAGAGCACTGGCTGCTCTTCAGAGGTCCTGAGTTCAATTCCCAGCAACCATATAGTGACTCATAACCATCTGTAAATGAGATCTTGTGCCCTCTTCTGGCCTGCAGGCATACATGAAGCAGAATGCTGTATATATAATAAATAAATAAATAAATCTTTTTTTAAAAGTTAAAAAAAAAAAAAAGACCCATTCAAAAAATTGGCCTGGGTCCTGAACAGAGAGTTCTCAAAAAAAGAAAAAAGAAAGAAGAAAATGGGTAAGAAATATCTCAAAAAAGTATTTATTTACCTATGTATATGCATGTAGCAACAATTAATAAAAATGTTTTAAAAGGCCATGAATTTGAGGAAGAGCAAGGATGGGTACATATGAAAGTATGGTGGGAGGAAAAGGAAGAGAGAAATGTAATTATAATCTCAAAAATTAAAAATAAATTAAAAATTCCCTTTATCCCTAGCAGTTAGGGAAATACAAATAAAAACAATTTTTGGATCTCATCCAAAAATTCTTACCCCAGTCAGGATGGCAAAGATCAATAGACCAACTAAGAACAAATGCTGGAAAGGATACTGGGAAAAGGGAACCCTCATTCGCTGTTGGAGGGATTGCAAACTGGTGCAATCTCTGCGGAAATCAGTGTGAAAATGTTCTCAAAAAGTTATGACTTCCCCTATACCATTCCTTGGCATATGCCTAAAAGGCTCAAATCCTACTTCATAAATATTTGTTAAGCTGTACAACTGCAGTTCTATTCACAATAGCTAGGAAATGGGAACAACCTAGATGTCATCTCCAACCAATGAATGGTTAATGAAAGTGTGGTAAACATACACTGTTCAGCTGTGAAGAAAAAAATGAAATCATGAACTGTACAGGGAAATGGATGAAACTGGAAAAGACCATGTTGAGGAGGAGGTAACCCAGATCCCAAAATACAAACATCGCATGTTCTCTCTCATTGGAAGCTCCTAGCTCCAAATCTTCAGCTGTGAGTACATATCCTAAAGTAAATGCAAGGAAAGTAAAAAAGGCTTAGTTCTGGAATAGGAAGGGGAGGACACATTAAGAATACCAGGGTACAGTGATCTGATAGAGGATGTGAGAAAAGGGACCCTAATTAGGGAGGGAGGGATAAATATATGAGAGAAGAGAGTAAAATAACAGTAAGGATGTCTGAAAAAGTCATAAAAAAAAAATCACACTATTAACTCTCTACCTAAGGGGCTGGAGAGATGGCTCAGCAGTTAAGAGTTCTGACTGCTCTTCCGAAGGATTTGAGTTCAAATCCCAGCAACCACATGGTGGCTCATAACCATATGTAATGAGATCTGATGCCCTCTGGTGTGTCTGAAGACAGCTACAGTGTGCTTTCATATAATAAATAAATAAATCTTTGAAAAAAACTATCTATTTAAGAAAACTATTGTGTGCCCGCACGGGAACACACACACACACACACACACACACACACACACACACACTCACACGTATTCTCAGTCTCATCTGGACTAACAATGCTCCCTCCAAGAGTCAAAGACCGCCTAACAAAGCCCCAACACCAGACATGAGAAGTCCTCTTTTGAGTTGTTGGTCAGGGTTGTCCAAGAGACTCCCAAAACATTATAAGTTATTTATATAGCCCCCCCACCAGAGTGGTTCCCCACCAGAGGTGGGAGCTAAGTCCCTATTGATGAAGACACTATGCACTTCAGATGTAGAGCCTCCAAGGTAGAACCGACCTGAAATCCTCCTTCCTGAGGACTAACTTTCATGGTACCAGAAGGTCCCATGCAAGCTTCCAAAAGAGGGAAGCAACCAACAGTCCTCCTTAGTGTGGCACGATAACCCTACAGGTGCAGTAGTGGCACACATACTTTGACAGTAACCAACAGCTCTCTAATTGGGCTTAAGAACTGCTCAACAAGGGGAAAACAAGCCAGTGCTGGAATCCAACCAAACTAGCCCAGAGCTAATGAAATCGTGGATCTTAGAGAAGAAACTACAACCACCACTTTACAAAGCCAGGAAAATCCAAATCTATACTCTAAATATTTGTCCTTACATCCACAAATAAGTTTAGTTCTCACCCCTCATCAAGGAAACTTCTCTTTGTGACAGACTGAGACTATTACAGAAAATCACAGCTGATCAAAATGCAAACATGTGGAGCCCAATCCCAATGGTGCATCAACAAAATAATCGCCACACCTAAGGCTCAGGGATCATTATGGAAGAAGAGGAGGAAAGACTGTAAAAGCCATAGGATCAGGGAGGTTGCCATGTGACTGTATCTCCTAGTAATGTCAGAAGCTGTACCCAAAAAAAAAAATCTCACAGGTGAGCCTGCCTCAACATGAGCTGCACAAGGACAACAATAGACATCACAAAGTAGATGGAAGACCATGAGGCATCAATACTACACAAAGAACTTTGGGCAACTAAGGAACATGGAGAGCTGGAGAAATAGTCTTCCTCAGGGAAGAGTGCCCCAACTGGTTATCCAATACCAAATGGTCAGCCCTGAAAACATACATTCAAATAACATTATTATACTTACTGAGCAGGTTATATTTAGGAATATATGTGTATACATATATGCATGTAGTAACAAGTAATGGGAAAAAAGAGGCCATGAATTTGAAAAAGAGAAGGAGGGGTATATGGGAAGGTTTAAAGGGAGAGAATGGGAAAATGATTTAATTATATTATAATCTCAAAAATAAGAGAAAGAAAGAGAAGGAACGAATCACAGTGAGTGATTCTCTATCTCAGTATGTGCTAAGGAGCCCTGTAATTGTGCGCTTAAGACAAGGCATGAAGAGGCAATGAGACATCATATTCTTTTTTTGCTGTATTCACAATAGCAAAATCATGGAACCGATCTAGATGCCCATCAGTGGATGAATGAAAATGTGGTACACATATACAATGGAATTTTGTTTAGCTAAAAACAAGAATTAAATTATGAAAGGTGTCAAAAATGAATGGATCTAGAGAGGACATTAAGCACAATACTTAATTGCTACATTCAGACTCATTTCCTGTTTTCCTTAGAACAGTCAACAACATAGACTGTCCTGTCCCAAACCTTCTAAAATAGCCACCACCTGTTTGGGAAAGCCTTAAAGGACCTTTCATCCTTCTCAATGGCATCTTCCTTCAATATATAGATGATTGATCTGCTTGTCTTTAGCCCAGATGAAGAAATCTTTAATCTAAATATCATTTGGATGTCACACCAACTGGTGTCTTCTGTTTACCATGTCCCCACCCCAGACACAAGTACCTTCTCAAGAAGTATGATTACTAGGACAAGTACTAACTGCAGAGACATGGTAGTTATCTAGACATCATAAGACATTACCACAAAAAAACAATTATGTACTGTGTAGATTACTTTTCTGTTGCTGTGATAAAACAAGGCAATATATAGAAGGAAGAACTTATTTGGGTTTCCAGTCCTTATGTATAAATGTCCGTTATGTTGGGGCAAAGGCATGGTAGCAAACAGTAAGCATGGTGGCAGGAGTGGAAAGGTGAAAGCTCAGGTATTTTAACACAAGGACTAAGCAGAGAAAGCAAACTACCAGGGGAATGGGGGAATGATGTAACCACTTCTGAAAGACTCCTCCAGCAAGACTGAACCTCCTATCCTTCCCCTAACAGGACCATCAACTGAGGATCAAGTGTTCAAATACCTAAGCCTGTGGGTAAACATTTTTCATTCAAATATATATATATATATACACACACACACACACACACACACACACACACACACACACACACTCACACATATATATATATATATCTTCCTAAGAATGATGAGGTGCTGTTGCATCCTGATTCCCTGGCTTGGACCTATTTCTGATGACCAGAAGATGACGCTTTAAATTGGACTCTGTCTTTGTTTTTATGCTGCTGCCATAAAGTGTCTAGCAATAGCAGCTTAAAAGAGAAAATTTTGTTCTGGCTCACATTTTAGGAGGACAATCCATCATGGCAGAGAAGTCAGTGCAGCAGGAACGTGAAGTTGTTAGTCAAATCACACGCATAATCGGGAGAGCAATGGTTGCGGCTGCCCAGCTTCCTTTCCCCACTCACACAATCCAGGATCCAGAGAGAGACGGTCACTATCCACAGTCCAGTCCTCCTACTTCAATTGATCCAATTAAAATAATTCCCTACAGGCATGTCCAGAGGTGCTTCTAGGTTTGGTCAAGTCACAATCAACACTAAACCATCATACACTCTCTGTATGGAAAAGATCATAAAAGCCTTTAAACAGCCCCTAACTATTGTCCCCCTTTTGGGCTTACTGGCCCTAAGAAAACCCTTTTTTATATGCTCATGAAATAAGTTGCTTTAGTGCTCATCTAAATGCTGAGATTAGGTACTCAGGAACCTACCTGTCAGAAACCATGCTTTAACCATGCCTCTGAACTTTGGCCTCGGTTACTCTCTTCATTAAAGAGCTATAGAAGCTGACATTGGGACAAGGAATCACTGATTTATTCCCCACTATGTGTTAGATATATTAAACTCTAAAGCTTTTCACTGGATTTCCAATATCTATATTCACAAATACCAAACCTTCTTGTGGAAGCCCTTTGAGTCAGTATCAAACCTTGTCAACCCTAACCATGCTACCATACCTAAGATCCCCTTCCCCTATGCCAATACTTTCACCAACAAAGCCACTCCTACTCCATCCAACAAGGCAACACCACCCCCTAACAGTGCCACCATCTATAGGCCAAGTATTCGAACACATGACTCTATGGGGACCATACCTATTCTAACTAACCACCACACATCCTAAAGGTATAATCTGTCTTCGTTCATGGCGTTGACACAAAAACAACACTCACTTCAAAGGGAATAAGAGAGAATTTATTTTGGAGCCAACGATGAGTGGCAATGGCCCACAAACAAAAATTTAGGTAACCTCAAATTTCACGTGCCAACATGGAATCAGTTTCATAACATTTTTCATACTAGCAGAACAAAGAAAGGCATAAATCAAGACACTTTTCAAATACTTTGGTGAGTACAACAGGTAGACAGGTTGTAACAATACAGAGAGAGCTCTGCTTTAGAAGTTAGATGCTATCCAAAAGTGTTCTTAGCCCTTTGATTGGTGAAACCAGGGCTTCTTAAGTTAATAAATTCCAAAAGAGCTTTATGCATTAGTCACAGGATGTTAGGTCCAAGACAGGTTTGGGTAAGGGATAGCTATTTGGGAATCTAAAGATAGCTCAAGATAAGTTGTAATTAGGCTGTGGATCTCTAGCATGCCAACTTCCCCATCACTTTTTTTTGGTTTTTTGAGACTGGGTTTCTCTGTGTAGCCCTGGCTGTCCTGAACTCACTCTGTAGACCAGGCTGGCCTCGAACTCAGAAATCCGCCTGCCTCTGCCTCCCAAGTGCTGGGATTAAAGGAGTGTGCCACCACCGCCCGGCCTTGAACAGTGTTTATTAACACCTATTATTCTATTGTGATTTTTTTTCTGACCTTTGTTGGTTACCTGTTCTGGTGTTATTTATTCCTTGTGTCTTTTGAGAACTTTTCTTCAGACTAAAGTGTTTCTTTATCTGTAGAGCTAACTTAGTGAATACAAATCCTTAAATTTGCTTTTATCACAAAACATTTTTCTTCCTCCTTGAATTAAGGTTTTTCTGGGTTTAGTATTCTGGGCTAGTAACTATGGTCACTCAGAGCTTCTGGACCCTCTGTCCAGGCCTGGTGTTCTTCATTCTAATAGGCTTGTCTTTATATGTGACTTGGTCTTTGTCTTTGCCAGCATTTAATATCCTTTCTTTGTTCTGTACATTTAGTGTCTTGATGATTATATGCTATGTGGAGGTTCTTTTCTGGGTCTATATATTTAGTGTTCTATATGTCTCTGGAACCTTGATAAACATCTTTCTTTAGATCTGGAAGTTTTTCTTCTATGATATTGTTGAAAATATTTTCTGTGCCTTTGATCTGGGTAGGTTTATTCTCCTTCTCCAATACCTACTGCCTTTGGCCTTTTCACAGTATCTCAGATTTCCTGGATGTGTTGTGCCTGGATTTATAAATTTTCCATAGTTTCTTTGACTAAGTGACCCAGTCCTTTTAGTGTCTCAAGACCTTATATTCTCTGATCTTCTTATCCAAATGTTGGCGAGGCTTTCTGCTTGGCTTCTTGTTTGACTTCCTTGAGTTTTTCAATTTAAGTCTTATTTCAATTTGTCTTTTTAACAAAGGTTCCAATTCTTTGTTAAATTCTATTTTCATACCTTACGTATTTTGTTTCACTTAACAATTGTATTTCCATACTCTTCATTCAGTCATTTATTCATATTCTCTTTGAACTCCTTGAATATGTTTATAATTGCTATTTTTGTATCATGTTTCCTCTATAAAGTTTTTATTTCTTTGTTTGGGTTTTACTTGTTTGTTTTGAGACAGGGTTTCTCTGTGTAGCCCTGGCTTTCCTGGAACTCACTCTGTAGACCAGGCTGGCCTCGAACTCAGAGATCCCCTGCCTCTGCCTCCCAAGTGCTGGGACTAAAGGCATGAGCCACCACCGCCCCGGCAAGGATTAAATTTTTAACATCTGAATTCAACTTTCCGTTTGACAATCCCCACAGTTTCTGAAGCCTCTCCTGGAAGCTCAGAGACTATTTCTAAACTCATGGGGTTAACTATATTACAAACTTAAGGAGATTAATGCATTTGATTACCCTTATTCACCAGGTATGAGAGGCAATGTATTTGGTGACTGTATAACAAAACTTTTGACAATTCATGGAAAAATAAGAAAAGTAGTGGTACTGGTTAGCTGCTCTTACCATCTCTGGATAAACTGACAAAGGGTAAGAATGAGCTCTGTGATAAAACTAACCAACTTTTAGCATCTTAGGGTACAGCGAAGGGCAACAATGAACTTAGTGATAAAACAGATGTGTGATGAGAACAGTCTAAGAGTTTCCAAGTGTGCCCTGGAAGAGAATCTTCCCTCCGGCAACCACAGAGCTCAAGTTGTAGAAAATTAAACTGAAGCCCTCATTATTAAGTTGGCTAAGTTACAATGAAAACTCAAGCCCCAGCCTTGGAGGGTGTCAGCAGTTAAAGTAAGAGCATTAACTGATAAAGAATGGGATCCTGTAACACGGGTTGGATATGTGTGTGAAGACCCTGTTGAAGCTGAGAACTATGAACCTTCCTATTCTCAAGGGTTCATCTCACCTGAGGAAGTAGTCTCTGTACCCTAAGTAAGCAGGTTTACTCTCACCACAACCTCCCCCCACACACACACACTCACACACTCACACACTGAAAACTGCCCTTTTCATCTCTGACTAAGGAAATCAATCCTCCATTGTCTGCTAAACCAGCAGCGACTTTCCCTGAAGGAGATGCCAAGCAAGACAATACTGATGTGCCCCAGGGCCCACAAATAGTTGCCTCTAGATCAGTGACCAGACTAAAGGTTGAACAAAATCTTAGGATTTTACTGCTGTGAAAAGACACCGTGACCAAGGCAACTCTTATAAAGACAACATTTAATTGGGGCTGGCTTACAGGTTCAGAGGTTCAGTTCATTATCATTAAGGCAGAAGCATGGCGGCGACCAGGCAGGTATGGTGAAGGAGGAGCTGAGAGTTCTACATCTTCATCTGAAGGCTGCTAGGAGGAAGACTGGCTTCCAGGGAGCTAGGATGAGGGTCTTAAAGCCCACGCATGCCTACAATGACACACTTCGTCCAACAAGGCCACACCTCCTAATTGTGCCACTCCCTGGACCAAGAATATTCAAACCATCACAGATAGAGTTAAATTGATGAGGAGGTATGCTATACTACTAAAGAGCTTAATGAGGTAGCTAAGTTATTCAAGCAGAAGTCTGAGGAATATGTGTTCGAATGGATATTAAGGGTTTAAGATAATAGTGGAAGGAAAGTAAAACAGAATCAAGCCTGAGCTTATTGATTTGAACCCACTGAATGAAGATTCTAGGTTTAGTATGTGTACTGGCCAGTTTTGTGTCCCTGGGCTGGTAGTCCTGGGTTCTATAAGAAAGCAAGCTGAGCAAATGAAGGGAGCAAGCCAGTAAGCAGCACCCTCCATGGCCTTTGCATCAGCTCCTGCCTCCAAGTTCCTGACCTGTGTGAGTTCCTATCCTGACTTCCCTTGCTGATGAACAGTGATGTGGAAGTGTAAGCTGAATAAACCCTTTCCTCCCCAACTTGCTTCTTGGTCATGATGTTTCTGCAGGAATACCCTAACTAAGAAAGTATGGAAGTTTGCACAGTAAAAATGGGTATCAAAAGTTGGTTTGAGCAGGGTGGTGGTGGTGCATGCCTTTAATCCCAGCACTTGGGAGGCAGAGGCAGGCGGATCTATGAATTCAAGGCCAGCCTGGTCTACAGGGTGAGTTCCAGGACAGCCAGGGCTATACAGAGAAACCCTGTTTCGAAAACAAACAAACAAAAAAACCCCAAAAAAACAAAAAACAAAAACAAAACAAAAAAAGGTTGGTTTGAATGGTTGGTTAAAGCGCTTGTCAAACAAGATGCCAGATAACTTTTGGCTTCGTGTTGATGAAGGAATTTTCAGGCTCTGGGAAATTGCAATGCTAGAGTGGGTACACTGTGTAAACCCTAATCCTCTACAATGGGGAGTCCCAGAAGACAAGTCCTTCACTAATCCTTTAAGAGGTAAAATAATTCAAGAGACACCATCACATCTGAAGAGCTTTGCCAGACCGTAGGGTTCTCCCAACTGAGTGAACTGAATGCAATGAGTTTGGTTGGGCCTCAGAATCCAAGAGGCAAGATAGTAGCACCGAGTCACCAAAGGCAAAGTGACAAGAGTTTATTGCAATGGGACACATAGACAACACAGTGTTCATCATGGCCTAACTCATAATGGTCAGCACAGGCAAAAGGACTTTTTTTTTTTTTTAAGATTTATGTCATTTATGTGTATGAGTACACTGTAGCTGTACAGACGGCCATGAGCCATCATGTGTGTGGCTGCTGGGAATTGTGTCCGAGCCAGCTGACAAGAGTGAGGCTGAAGTAGAGAGGGCAACTGAATGAGAACGAGAGGACCACCGCTCTGCTGGCAAATGGCAAAAAGCCTTTAAGAAATCTTTTATAGTAAAGCACAGTGAGGCTAAAAATAGAATCTAACAACAATCATGTAGCACAATTTCTTAGTATTTTCTCACGGTAGGAACATGCTCAATTCCTCATTATCTTACAGTAAATATTTTCCCCATGCCCAGGTGCATTGGGTGAGCTTCCTTGACCCTTGCACGCACAGCTCTCAAGAAGAGCCTTAAATTTCTTCCAAAAATTGGGTTCATGGAGCAGTTATGTCCTCAGCTGCAGGGAGATTATCAGAGAGTATCTCCTCCTTGCCTTTCAGCAGAGGAGCTACCCCTAAAACTTCCCCTTATGGTAAAGAACATTCCCACAGAAATTCAAACTCAGGACCTCTGCCGGCCATCTCGCTCAGCCCCAGCTCGCTCTGTCCCGATCACTCCTGCGTAATTCACTGTAGCTGTCTTCAGATGTACCAGAAGAGGGAGTCAGATATCATTATGGGTGGTTGTGAGCCACCATGTGGATGCTGGGATCTGAACTCAGGACCTTTGGAGGAGCAGTCAGTGCTCTTACCCACTGAACCATCTTGCCAGCCCGGCAAAATGATTTTTATGTTTGCATAACTCATACATACTTTGGAGTATTAGCTAATCAATCATAGTTTTTCCAGGCATGAAATAGATGAGAAGCATACTGCGTTTTTGTTTAATCTATTTAAGTGGAAAGTTTTCAAATGGAAGAAAAGCTACCTTAGATTATGGCAAAAGAGAATTTCAGCCCATGAACCAGTTTGCAGACTGGACCAAATTTATAGACCCAGAAACATTTGAATGAAGGGACAGCCAAGTTCCCCTGAGGAAGGACCTTGGGAAAATAGCTTTCCCAAGTCCCAAGTTTTGAAAGTTAGCTTTTCTCTAGTCCAGAGGTTCTCAACCTTTGACTCTCAAACCCTTTGGGGTTTGCATATCAGAGATCCTGCATATCAGATATTTACATTATGATTCATAAGAGTAGCAAAATTATGGTTAAGTAGTAACACAATATTTAATTGTTGGGGATCACCACAACATGAAGAACCGTAATAAAGGGTGGCAGCCTCAGGAAGGCTGAGAGCCTTGGCTCTAGTCCTTCCCTATAGGAAGGACCTATGGCCTTTTACAGAGGAAGGGAAACAACTAGACTTTCTGGAATCTATTAAATACTGGTTCTAAATTAATGCTGTTCTGGGAGATCCCAAATAACATTGTGGCCCTCCAGTTAAAAGTTAGGACTTACAGAGAAGATTAGTGCAGTTTTGGCTGAAGCCCTACTCACAGTAGGTCCAGTAGGTCCTCAAGTCATCCTGTAGTTATTTTCCCAGTCCCAGAATGTGTAATTGGGATAGACAGAAGTTGTAAGAACTCTCGCATTGGTTTCCTGGCCCTTGAGGTGAGTGTGATTATAATTGGAAAGGCTAAATGGAAGCTTTTAGATATGTTGCCTCTGTCAGAGAAAATAGTGAATTAAAAATGGTATTGCATCCCTGGAGGAATTGCAGGAATATAGTGCCACCATCGAGGACTTGAAAGATTCAGGTGTGGCTTGGTTCCTACCACATCTACTTTTAATTCTTCTATCTGACTGGTAGGGAAGACAGATTGATTGTGGAGAATGACAGTTGACTATTGAAAGCTCAATCAAGTAGTGGCATTAATTGAAGCTGCTGTACCAGGTGGTATTCTTACATGAGCAGATTAACACATCTCCTGGTATGTAGTGTGTGCAGCTAATTCTTTAGCAAATCCCCCTTTTCTTGGTACCTGTCTGTAAGGACCACCAGAAGCAATTTACTTTCAGTTGGCAAGGCCAACAATATATCTTTATACAGTTTTACCTCAAAGATATATTAACTCTCCAGCACTGTGTCATAACTTAAGTTAGAAGGGATCTTGATAGTCTGTCTCTCCCACAAAACACCTCATTGATATTGGTCCACTATATTGATAACATTAGGCTAACTGGACCAAGTGAGCCAGAGATAACAACCACTTTGGACTTATTAGTAATACCTATGGATATTGGAGGATGGTGTGATAGTTTAAAATATACTTGACCCATGGGAACGGCATATTAGGAGGTGTGGCCTTGTTGAAGTGGGTGTGGCCTTGATGGAGGAAGTGCCCCACTAGGGGGTGGGCTGTGAGGTCCTATGCTCAATCTCCACCCTATGCAGAAGGGAGAACCTCCTTCTGGCTATCTGTGGAAGACAATATCCTGCTGCTTCCTTTGGATGAAGATGTGGAACTCTCTCAGCTCCTTCAGTACCATGTCTGCCTGGACACTGCCATGCTTTCCCCCATGATGATACTGGACTGAACCTCTGAAACTGTAAGCCAGCCCCAATGAAATGTTTTCTTTTATAAAGAGTTTATATTTGTCATGGTGTCTCTTCACAGCAATAAAATCCTAACTAAGAAAAGATGGGAAATAAAGCCAATCAAACTTTAAGAGCCTTCTACCTCAGTTAAATTACTAGCAGTGCAGTAGCGGGAGGGAAGACATTCAGAGACATTCATTCCTCCCAAGATGAAGATTAAATTTTTGTACCTAGCCCCTCTCACTAGCAAGAAAGAAGCATGTTTAGTAGGCATTTTTGGATTCTGGAAGCAGCACATTCCTCACTTGGGTGTTTTACATCAACCCATATACCAAGTGACTCAGAAAGCGTCAACTTTGAGTGAGGCCAGGAATGGGAAAAAGATCAACATGTCCAGGCTGCTATGCAGGCATTTCTACCACTTGGGACGGTATGACCCAACAGACCCAATGGCACAGGGGTAATGTCAGTGGCAGAGATGCTACAGCAGGCTCCAAAGGTGACTCATAAAAAAAGATCTTTGGGATTTTGAAGCAAGGCTCTACCATCATTTGCAGACAACCATTCTCCCTTTGAGAGATAGCTATTGGCCTACTTCTGGGCCTCAGTGGAAACTGAACGTTTGACAATGGGTCATTAAGTGACCACTTAACCAGAGCTGTTCATCGTGAGCTAGGTATTATCTGACTCAAGTCATAAAGAGAGCAGTCACAGTAACAATCTATTATCAAATGGAAATGGTATGTATGTGCGTGGGCCCATGTAGGACCTGAAGGCACAACCAAGTTGCATGAAGAAGTTGTCCAGAGACCTATGGTTTCTACTCCTAGTATAAAGCAGTCTACTGATAAATATACATCTATAGACTCATGGGTTGTGACCTATGACTGATTGATTGAGGAAGAGAAGACTAGAACCTGATTTACTGATGGTTCTGCACATTATACAGGCACCACCCAGATGTGGACATCTGGACCC
This sequence comes from Mastomys coucha, assembly GCF_008632895.1. Lineage (NCBI taxonomy): Eukaryota > Metazoa > Chordata > Mammalia > Rodentia > Muridae > Mastomys > Mastomys coucha. Next base: position 66,227,836 of record NW_022196912.1, read on the forward strand.
CATCACAACCTCTATCTGGAACAACCCTGAAAGACACTGGTAAAGGGAAAATCTCATAGTGGGCAGACCTTCAGGCCGTATACATAATCATACATTTTATTTTGAAGGAGAAATGTCCAGATTGTGATTGTTCATTGACTCATAGGTTGTAGCCAATGAACTGGCTGATGGTCATGAACTTGGAAAGGACATGATTAGAAAATGGATGAAAAAGGCATCTGGGGTAGATCTCTCCAACTGGGTGAAGGATGTGAGGATTCGTATTTCCCATGTAAATAAGTATTCATCAAAAGGAAACCTCAGCTGAGGAGAAGTTCAATAATCAAATAGACAGAATGACCTGGTTGAAACACAGACAACCTCTTTCCCCAGCCATTCCTATCATTGCCCAGTGGACCCAGGAACAAAGAAGTCATGGTGACAGAAATGAGGGTTATTCATTGGCTGAACAATACTCCACTCATGGAGGCTGATCTTGCTATAGCTGTTGCCGAGTGCCAGATCTGCCAACAAGCCGAAACCAACAATGAGCCCCAGATATGGCACCATTCCCCATAGTGACCAGCCTGTGACCTGGTGGCAGGTTGCCGGCATTGAACCACTTCCTCTGTGGAAAGGGCAATGCGTTGGAGTAGATACTTGTTCTGGTTATAGATTTGCCTTTCCTGCATGTAACGCTTCTGCCAAAATCATCATTCATGAACTTACAGAATGTTTTATCCATTGTTACGGTATTCCACACAGTTTTGCTTCTGACCAAGGAACTCACTTCACTGTCAGAGAATTGAAACAGTGGGCTAACAATCACGGGGGTCTGGTCTTACCATGTTCCCCAGCATCTTTGAGGCAGCCAACATGCAAAAAAGATGGAATGGCCTTTTGAAGACACAGTTCCAGTGTCCTTCAGGTGGTAGCAGCAGGGAGGGGTTGGGGCAAAGTTCTCTAGAAGTCAGTATAAGCTTTGAATCGACATCGTATATATGATATGGTTTCTCCAATAGTCCAGGATACAAGGGCTAGAAATGGGAATAGTTCACTGTCATCCCTCCTTAGTCACTAGGAAACATTTTTTGCTTTCTGTTCTGCTGGCCTAGATGTTTTGGTTCCAGAGCTGGGAATCTTCCTTCCAGGAGCCATAGCAAACATTCCATTGAACTAGAAGCTCAGACTTTTTCCCCCTGGCTACTTTGGACTTCTGCTACCCTTAAGCCAATAGGCTAAGAAAGGAGTAATAGTATTAGGAGGGGTGGTTGATCCAGATTACCACAGGGGGAATTGGACTGCTTCTCCACAATGGAGGTAAGAAGGATTATGTCAGATCCACTTAGGGCATCTCTTGGTGCTACCATGTCCTAGGATTAAAGCCTATGGGAAATTAACCCAGGTAGGATGACAAAAGGCACAGACCTTTCAGAAATGAAGATATGGGTCACTCCTCTAGGAACAGAGCCAAGACCTGCTGAGGTGCTTGCTGAGGGTAGAGAAAATACAGAATGGTTATAGAGGAAGGTAGATGCAAATACCAGCTAAGACTATGTGACCAGCTGAAGAAAAGGAGGATTGTAATTGATTTGAGTGTTTCTGTTGTATTTTGTGAAGAATGAGTTTGTACAATATTTGTGTTTTCTTTTCTCAATTACTTTATCATATGATGTTACATCAATTAGGCATAGTTATGACCTGGTTAAATATATAATATATTTGCAATTGTACATGAAATAGTTATATTATGTTTAGGTGTTACTGTGTCCTGGTTATTGTTTTCTTTTCTTTCTTTTTTTTTTTTTAAGATTTATTTATTTATTATATGTAAGTACACTGTAGCTATCTTCAGATATCCCAGAAGAAGGCATCAGATCTCATTACAGATGGCTGTGAGCCACCATATGGTTGCTGGGATTTGAACTCACAACCTTCAGTAGAGCAGTGGGCGGCGCTCTTTACCACTGAGCCATCTCTCCAGCCCCTGGTTATTGTTTTCATTTGGAAATTAGTTGACAAGGAGTGCGTTTGTGATGACTATTCTTGGTTGTCAACTTCACCTAGAATAATTTAAAGCTCAAAAATGGAGAGCACACCTGTGAGGGATTTCTGCTTAATTTGAAGTAGGAAGATCTACTTCTAATTCAGATCTTTGAGGTAGGAAGACACACCTTCCATTCAGATCTGTAAGGAAGACCTACTCTGGTCCACACTTTCTGCTGTGGCCTAAGGCCACAAAAGAAGGAAGCCTTTGCTCTGTTCCTGCTTGCTTTCAAGTCTATTCCTTTACTGGCATTAGAGGCAGGATTCCAGTGTACACTGAAAACCAATGGAGACATCCAGCCTTAGGGTCCGAACAACAACTGGATTCTAGAGCTTTCCGTTCATAAGCAGCCATTGTTGGATTAATTGGACTTCAGCTTGCAAGTCATTCTAATCCATCACCTTTCTATATAGATTCTTCCTATAAGTTGTTAGTCTAGAGAACCCTGACTAATACAAGGAGTATCCTTGAGGAAATCTGAATGCATTCAACTTTTTGGATATTTGTGTGGGGGTGAGTTTTTTTGTTTTTGTTTTGTTTTGTTTTTTTGATGGTGCCACAGATTAAGCACTAGAAAAGTGCCCTATCACTCTGAGAAACGACACCCTGGTTGGCAGACAGGTAGGGAGCGGGTCCTGGGAAGGTAATATAAAGGTGGCAAAATTTCAAAACAGCAGGCTTCTTCCTCGACATCCTGATTTGAGATAAGAACCTAGCAATTTAAAACAAAAGCCCGGTAGGCTTCCTGCTTCCATCCCCAGGCTCCCTGCTGAGAGACTGGCTCAACTGGTTCAAGGCAGGATCAGGATTGGTTACACCACGGTGGTGGGCTAATTAACCATCCTCACCACCTCCCGTCTACGTGTCTGCTGTGTGTGTGTTTCCTCAATCCCAGGAACTGCCTTTCTTCAATAGCTGATTCTGGCTGCTGCTGTCTCTGGTATTTGCTGTTATGCTCAGAACTTTTCCTATCTTTCGATTCTTTAACTGGCAGAGAAAATGAACCAATCAAGACCTCTTGACTGTATCAACCGAACTACACTGCCTACCACAGAATATTTAACTTTGATTGAGGGTCAGCTTGAGAATTTTTGTTTGTTTGCTTGTTTTTCGAGACAGGGTTTCTCTGTGTAGCCCTGGCTGTCCTGGAACTCACTCTGTAGACCAGGCTGGCCTCGAACTCAGAAATCCACCTGCCTCTGCCTCCCAAGTGCTGAGATTAAAGGCGTGTGCCACCACTGCCTGGCAGATATATCATTCTTAGTGTTTGTTTTCATTTTATTTTTTGTGTTTGGGTGTTTAGCCTGTGTGTATGCACACCACGAGTACTCAGTGCCTGAGGAAACCAGATCCCCTGAAACTCAAGTCCCAGGTTGTGAATCATCTTGTGGGTGCTGTAACTGAACCCAGGACCAATGGAAAAGCAGCTACTGCTCTTTGCTGCTGACCCCATGTCTCCAGACCCTCAATTACTGCTGAATGAACGAAAACAGTCTACCCAACTAAGATACATTCACACATTTACCCTGCCTGCTTCTGTATTCAGAATATATTCCATCCCTAATAATTTTCCTTTAAAAAAATAACGTTGGTAGTATCAAATAGTCTTAATCTGAATATTTAGCTGTTTATAACTTTTAAAAAAAACTCCCCCCTCTTTTGCCCTCCCTATTTACCTATCACACTGCCAGACTTGATTAATTAGTAGTTTGCTGTTCCATCCTGAAACTTTTGTATTGCCACAGGCACACACATACATACTTCCAAAGAAGGGTATTACATAGTCTATTTCAAAATCGAACTTTCAGTATCAGTATATAAAAAAATATATATATCTAAAAAATACCAAACATCATACTTTAATTTGTTTATTGGTAAACATCATTTCCCATTTCCCCACTGTTAAAAACGTTACATCGGTTAAAAATTACTATCTACCTTCGTGTAAGGTATCTAAATTCTAGAAATCCAGCCAAATCTTTCACGTCGTGTTTTGAAAGGTGCTGAGGGAAGCGCAGTTAGGATAAATCAAATTCGAGTCGGTTGTCTGCCTAAAAGACCTAAATCCTTGTGGAAGTTCCTTAAACCTCTGAGAATGTAATCCCCCTTCAGAAACTCCAGACAACTGGGATTAAAAATTTTCATTCTGGCCCTCGCTCAGGGAAACCGACCTCCCAGAGCCAAGCAAGGTTCCTTTCGGGACAATAGAGAACTGTGATGCAAAAGAATTCCTGATGGAAGGCGGCGAGGAGAATTCGCCTCCGCGCGCGTTCTCATTAGCATGGGTAAACCTACTCCCAGCATGTGGCCAGCTGGGGGGTGACTGGTGCACTCCGCAAGTCGCCCGGGAGGTGTAGCACTGGGAGTTGTTTTCCTGGCCCCCGGGCACATGCCTAGCCTTCCCACCCGCAGCCACCGCGCCTACGCTGCCTCCCACCGTCCCCTCTTCCCCGGGGAGGGGCGGAGCAGCCGTGGGTTCCGGGTCGCAAACGGAAGTGCACAAATTTGAATCTGCGAGCCGTTGGATGGGGCTGAGCCGGGTGGGCGTACGGCTGCGCTGCGGTCGACGTGAGCGGTAACGCAGCCACCCGGGGACTTCTGCTCCGCGCCTGGTGAGGACGCGTCCGGGAGGGACGGAGGGTCACGGGCGGCCGGGTAGGTGTGAGCGGCAGGGGCTTCTAACGCGCGCTGGCCGGTGCGGCTAGCCGCTATCGGGCCCCGAAGGAGGGAGGGCTTCACCGAGGGGGTGCTCGTTGTGGCTCCGGAGACCGGACCCTCAACGCTGAGAAATGACAGCCTTGAAATGCCTCGAGGGGATTTAAGCTGAAATCCGAGTATCCTTTGTGTTTAAAAACCGGGGTATTTTTCTTTCACACCTTGACATTTCTTGTGTACCGCAAAAATCTGAGCCCTATTGCTCATTTAAACAGGTTAGAGTAGCAGCGGTGGCTCACAGATGTTAAGTTTGCTAACAATGGGGATAAGGGTCTAGTGTCACCCCCCAACCCGTTCCGTCCCGTCCTCACTTTTCACCCTCTTTCATTCATTAGGTGACTGTGTTATTATTGAGTTATTTTAGAGGAACTCGGTGCCTCAAGAATTGAGTTTTCTTGGAGCGTTTTTGTTCGGGTTTTCTTTTTGTTCATCTTTTATGATGAGCTGGACTCTCACAAAACCCCGAAAAAAAAAGCCATACTTTTTTGAATAGCTTAGATGTGCCACGATACACATAAACTTTCTTCTGAAAGAAGTTCTACATTTTTGCCTTATCGAAAACTGTCAGGTTGCTTGTGTATTTTGTAGGAAAAAAAAAAGATACAGAGATCCCTTTTAAGGTTTTAGCAACTGGATAGTGTGTCGTCAAAATGTATAAATGCTATTTTAAAGTGGTACTTAGTAACATCCAAAGTAAAAATCATTTCTTTATTCTCCTTTATTATGTCTGCTAATGAATGCTGTTTTAAGTATTCACCAAGAAGGGAAAAAATGAAACAGCAAGATCTTTGAAATGAAAGTGTTTTCGGTGAGGGTGCCATAAAGCTAATTGGCTGTCCTTTCCCAAAGAGGGCAGTCAAATCTGCTAATTTCATAAATGGTACCAGCAAGTCACCTGTTAAAGATTTCCTGTATCCTCATATGCTTTTGCTCCCAGTCTCTTCCTTTGCTTTTGTTGTTGTTTTTACCCACACCAGTACGCGTCATACTTCTTTGTATGCATACTCCTGTAAAGGCTTTGTCAGTGCTAATGCCTGTCCTCAAACTTCACAGATTTTAACTTTCTAGAGGGTGGACTTGGATAATTGCCTTTTAGCGGAAAAGTTAGACAATTCTACCAGAGGTTTAAAAACATGGTCTTCCTAGAAAAACCTGGTAAAATTTATTAGTTAAAGACAAACAACTAGAACCAGACTTCTTGCTTAGTAGAATTCCCATTCCTAGTGCCTCTTAGCTGTGTGACCTTGACTAGGGAAGCTGTTTAACCTCCCTGACTGAAGTCTCTTAAGTAATGGAGAGAAAGACTTCCTTGTGTGGTTATTGTGGGAATTCAAGGAACTATTAAATGTATATGAAGCATGGTTCGTGTATACAGATGTATAAATATAGCTACTAACCATGGTACAACCATAGCATGCATTTTCATTAACCTTTACAGTGTATATGAGATAAATACAGTTTTCATAAGTAAACAAACTAGTATCTAGTCATTTGTTCTTATATAACTGAGAAAAGCAAAGATCAGAAACTAGATTTAACTTGAAAAATTAGTTTATGTGATTGTGTGTGTGTGTGTGTATGCATGCATGCATGCATGTATGCATGCTTTATGGTCAGAGGCATTGTGGTCCAATATGTAGGGACCAAGGGAACCTGTTTCCTGGGGATTGTCACTTGTGAGAGCTTTTTCCTTCTACCCTGTTGGTTTCTGGAATCAAATGCAAATTTTCAGGCTTGGTGGCAGGTCCCTTCACCAGCTGAGCCATCTTACTGTCCTAAAATAAAACATTTTGCAAGTAATACTTTCTGTCTCATTCTTATGTCTCCAGCTGCTGCTATTTGTAAAAATTTGAAAGGGTTTTACCATTTTATTCAATATGTGATTCAAATCTCAGCTTCTTTTTTTTTTGTTTGTTTTGTTTTTTTGAGACAGGGTTTCTCTGTATAGCCCTGGCTGTCCTGGAGCTCACTCTGTAGACCAGGCTGGCCTCGAACTCAGAAATCCTCCTGCCTCTGCCTCCCAAGTCCTGGGACTAAAGGCGTGCGCCACCACGCCCGTCAAAATCTCAGCTTCTTTAAAAAAAAAAAAAGTCCTTGCAGCTGGCTGCGGACAGTCTGCCTCCAAACTCAAGTGATATACACAAATGTGAGAAATAAATACTGAAATAACCCCTGAAGAAAGTTCATATAAGAGAGACCAATATTTGTTCATATTCATGACATTAGCTATTTTATACACGTTTTCTCACTTAAGCCTGATAACATTTTTTATTATCACTATATTAAAATAAACTGGGGTACCAAAACCATTTAATAACTTTTAAAGTGTATTTTTATGTTTGATGCTATTGTGGAAATGAATACACAGTATAATGAATGAATATATGAGAACTACAAAGCAGAACAATTTGCTGTTCATTTTACTTAGAACTGAAGATCTTACTATCTTACCTACATTCTTTTCTGTAAAAAAAAAAACCCTGTCCAGTAATGCTGGGCCATCCTAAAGCCTGGGTGATCTGCAAACTAGAGTCTACCATCAGATACTCCTGCTGAGAAAATGGTACACCTTTTTGAATTAAGCTTGTATACTTATACTTAACACAAGGCTAGAATTAGATCTTTCACATGACTTCTTCTTGAGTTTTGGAGTTGGAGTACTACAAGATTTTGGAATCCAAGCTGCAGAGGTCTTTTTTTTTTTAAATAAATAATTTATTTATTTATTTAGTATATATAAGTACACTGTAGCTGTCTTCAGACACACCAGAAGGGGGCATCAGATCTCATTAGGGGTGGTTATGAGCCACCATGTGGTTGCTGGGATTTGAACTCAGGACCTTCGTCAGTGAGTGCTCTTATCTACTGAGCCATCTCGCCAGCCCTGCAGAGATCTTTTTGTATGTTAGGATGACACTAGAATCATGAACAGTGGGTGTAGTGATCCAGTACGTAGACTCAACGAACCTGTTATCTGGGGATTGCTTATATATAAAAATCAGTATACATTGGCAGCACATTTAGTTTTCTTTTTAATTTAAAGAGATATCACTGACATAAAATTCATCTGGTAATTCAGTTTGTAAGCAGTACATGTAATCTATCTTAGGGGTACAATTAAATGCATTTTAGTGATGATATTCTGTTGTACAGATGTGCTGGAGTGTTTAAATCCATTCATCTCTTAATGCATATTTGGATCACTTGTGGGATTTTAGCCATCACAGAAAAACTACTTGGACATTTGTGTGCAGTGAATATGCTTTCATCCAGTGTACGGTAGAAATAGTTGTACATATAACATTTTCGAGGTAAGATTCATATGAAATTAACCATTGTAAATATACTGTTCACTGACAGTACATTTGTAATGTAAAGCCATCACCTCTGCCTAATTGAAGAAAAAAAGTCACAGCAGAAGAGGTAGCTCAAGTTTTCAGCTGTCCCTAAGGAGCCTCCTACTTCATAGATGACTGATTTAATGTCTCCCCTTTTTCACCTCATTATTTTAATTTTTGATTTCCACTATGGCTACTTTGGCTAAGAGTGTCAGTCATATTTCAAATCAAATAATTTCTTGAGTCTTTCTTGTGTTCATTTTGTAACTCTTGTATTAATTTTGTTCTGTCTCTTACTTCTGGCTGCTGCTTTGGCACTTGGTCTCTGGTTTTCTAAGTCTTTGAAGTGCATCATTGAGTTCTCTCTGGTTTTAATAAAGTAAGCGTGCATAGCCATGAACTTTCCTCTGCTTTTACTGTTTTTTTTTTAGGGACTAGAAACTCCCCCAGGTCTCAAGCCACTGAGCTTAAAGCCAACCCTGCTTTTATTGTTTCTTAAAGGCGCCGATAATTTTTTTCACTTGATTGTTAATTTTTTAATGTAAATTTTTAAGTTTTTTCAAATTCATCTATGATCTTTTTAATTTAAAGAGATATCACTGTTTATGGGTATATTACTACATTTTACAATTTATGATTTCTGTTGATTTCTAGTCTTATGATCCCATACAAATACAAGAAATTATTTTTTGTGGGTTTTGGCACTCTTTCAGTCTTTCCTAAGCATAATCTGTTATTTGCTATACTCAACAAATTAAAGAAGCTAATTGTTCACTACCTTACTCTGAAACCCTCACAAATTTCTCTTTCTTTTAAAGCTTTGTTAATATATATGAATGGTTTGCCTGCATGTATGTTTGTGTGCCTCATGAATGCCTGGTGCCTATAGAGGTCAAAAGAAGACATTGGATTACCTGGAACTGGAGTTAGAGATTGTGGTAAGCTACCATGTGAGTGTTAGGAACTAAATTTGGGGTCTTTGGCCCTTAACTGTTCAGCCATCTCTCCATCCGTCTAGTAAATCTTAACTCATGTAAATGATTTTCTTGTTTGCTTTTTCTAGAAATGTATTTTTAGTTTTTGAGACAGGATCTCACTATTGCAGTCTTGGCTTGCTTGAAGCTCACTATGTAGATGAGTCTAGTCATGAACTCACAGAAATTCCCCTGCCTTTCTTTACCTCTTGAGAGTGCTGGTACTAAAGATGTCCACCACCATGCTCAGGCAGGATGTACTTTTAGAATTTACATATTAGATCTGTGATCCAGTTTTTGGTTTCCGATATATTTCTGAATCTGTTTGAATCCTTTATTCAACTGTTTTGTTGTGGCTTCTACTTTTGTTAATTTTTTCTGGTGTTAGGAATCAAACCCAGGGCTCCCTGCACACTAGACATGCCTTATAGCAGGGCTATCTATGCCTTAGCTCCCTGTTTTGTTTCTTACTCTGCTGCCTTTACTGAGTTCTGGTTTTTTTTTTTTTTTTAAGCTTTATTTATTTTATGTATGAGTATACTGTAGCTGTATAGATGAATGTGAGCCATCATGTGGTTGCTGGGATTTGAACTCAGGACCTCTGGTAGAGCAGCCAGTGCTCTTAACCACTGAGCCATCTCTCCAGCCCCTGAGTTGTGTTCTTTATGAACCATGAATGTAATCCTTTGTCATATACATTCTGCCAATTTTTTTCCTTACGTATCTTTCCATTTTCTTAACTTGGAAAATTCATCCTTTACCAGGATCAAAACTAGTTTTTCTTTTAGAACATTACTGTTTTTGATGTAGTTTTTCTGTATGGAAGTCGGTGTTTATTTTTTCCTCCCAAACAAGAAGTCAGTTATTTCTATAGTATTATTGCATAGATTATCAGTTCTGGAGCTTAATTACCATGCTGTCTTTGTTGGGTAGCCATTAGCCAGAGTAGGAGGGAATTCAGCTTACTTTGTTATATTACCCATCTATTAACACTCTAAATCACCTCGGAAACTTGGTTTAAAATAAAACAAAAGTCATCGTGCTCTCTGGATCAAGAATTAGGGACCACCTCAGGGCCTCCCTGAAGTTACCTCAGACTCTGTCACCAGAAGTCTAAGACAGATATGCAGCGTGTGCTTATGTCATAAAGCTCCTGTCTAAAGTAGGGACCTGCATTCCATACTGAGCGACCTCTTCATGAAGCACCTTGGAAGTTCTTCTTATTTGGTAACAAGCTTCTAGACAAGACAAGAGAGCAAGGAGGAAGTGACTGACTTTTACCACATGGCAGTACATAAGTGGTTTTACCACTGCTGAGCAGGACAGTTGGCAAGTGTGCCAGGCACAATAGAAACTCATCAAGTAGTACTGTATAGGGTCCTAACGCAGGAGCCACATCGTGACTCACAGGATGCCAGGTTTCCCTTCCTAAACAGTGAACAGGTTTTCAAATTAAATACAAAGTGCTTTGTTTTACACAGGAGTTGTAGTTCTGGACAAACATGGTCCTAACAAAGCAAAAGGAAGGGGAGAAAAAAAATGTTTAATGGGTATTAGTTTAATATTTATTCAGAAACTTAAGAGTCCAGGCAGTTCTTTGTTGTGTAGGACTTTGTGGTGCATTGCAGGGCATCCTAGTGCCTAGTATTTAAGTGTTTTTTGTTTTTTTTGTTTTTTGTTTTTTCAAGACAGGGTTTCTCTGTGTAGCCCTGGCTGTCCTGGAACTCACTCTGTAGATCAGGCTGGCCTTGAACTCAGAAATCTGCCTGTCTCTGCCTCCCAAGTGCTGGGACTAAAGGCGTGCGCCACCACTGCCCGGTCTAGTATTTAAGTGTTTTAATATCTTCAAATATCTCTTTCCAGTATCTTCAAATCTGCCACTCTACTTGAACTATTACTTGTTCAAAAGTGAGGAAGTTGCCTACTGTAGTATAGTATGAAATGATTATATATTATTTGATTATAGTCATATACTGACTGAATTTAATAAAATGGCTAATTTTGAGATTTTTGAAATTAAGATATCAATATGCTTTTATTTTTCCTAGTAAAATGAATGAAAATAAACCTGATAATTCACAAAGTCTTGGTAAGTAACTGAATTTAAGATATTTTTATTATAATAAAATCCATTTAGAATGCTATCCAGCCAGTAAGAATGAGTACTCAGATGCATGGTTAGTTAATGCGTTCTATTAAATTATAATGATTATGTTCACTTCTACAAACTAGAAGACATTCTGTCAAATTGATTTTTCTATATTTTATGATTTATCAGATATACTTTGAATATACTAGTTAATTTTTGATGGTTCTCCCTCTGATAAATGAGGACAAAATAAGCAGTAGACAAAAGTCTTAACATGAAAAGGAAGGTTTCTAAGTTTACAATTTTCCCTGTTGATGCATAGCTGTTTCATAAACAGAATCTGTTGACTTGCTACCATGAATGATGAGGATCTAAATTATTACTGTATATTGCATACACTACTCCTCCACTTAGGCTCTGTGGGGCTTTTATTGATTTGAGATGATCTCACCATTTTTTTTCTGACTAGCAAATGTAATGTGCTCACTATGTAGACCAGGCCAGCCTTGAACTCACAGAAATCCACCTCATTCTCCCTCACTTATGCTGGGATCAAAGGTGTGTGTCACCATGCCTATTGTGCCTAGCTCTTTTTTTTTTTTTGAGATCAGATCTCATTGAATCTTGAGCGCCTCCATTTGGCTCAACTGGCTAGGAGAGGGTCCAAGTGTGTGGCCCCTTGGCACAGGAATTGGAGACATGCACTGTTGAGTCTACCTTTTTATAGGCGCTACAGATTCAAACTCAGGTCCTCATGCTTGTGTGATAATGTCAACTACCTTAATATTCTCTTGACAATCATTTTTATTGTATCTGTTGACTCTATTTTGAATAAGGAACTTGTTTTGTTATGCCTCCTGATTATATCAGCAATGCCAGGAGTTGGGAAATGTTGATGACTTATATAATATTGTTGTACATTTGCTGAATGAATTCTTACTCCAACTTACTTAAATTTCCCTCCAGGTTAATGCCTTTAGTCTTTACTTATGTCAGTGTGCTTAATAGATACCAGTATTTGCTGTAGTAAAAGGTAGTTTTAACAGTAAATATAATGAATTAGAACAGTTTTAATGAATTTTAACTAGTCTCATACAAAAATTAAAAAGTAGTCTGTTAAAAAGATAAATACTTGAACTGGAGTATCTTTGCCTTCAGGGCTTTTTATTGATTCAGGGTCTTCTTAAAGTATTGGGTATGGATGCACCTCAAGGTCCTCCAGCAGCCTGAGTTCGTTTTTCTTCTATTTTTATGAACTTGGCCTAGGGATGCACACAAGACCCCTGTGCACTTCAATACATGTGTGAGCTTTTTAAAATTCTTACTCCCATATGGATCCATTCTTCCCAACTTTTATACCAGTTTTTTTTTTTTTTTTTGGCCTATCAGCCGCTTGCCCTAGACTTTTACAGCCTCTGTTTGTGTTTAACCCTAAGAGAATTCTGTTTCTGGTAAAACAAGCAGGCATTTGACTTCATCCCTTAGGGAGTTACTGCATAGGTGAAAGCATGACCACATTTATGTGGGAATGAGGTCTGTGTTACTTCCCTTCAGACTAGCAGTCTGTTACCATAGATGTGAACCAGTGAAGGCCATCCAGACAGAACTGAGCTGGGGATGTACAGCAGCTGATAAAGTACTGGTCCTGCTGGTGGGAATGCTTGAGTTCCTATCTCCAGAACTCACGGAAAGTTGGGCCTGGTAGCACATGGCTGTAATCATAGTATTCTGGATGTGAGCTGTAGACTCAACACTCCTGGGAAGCTCATGAGTCAGCTAGGAAAAGGGCGTACTGAAACACCCGAGGTGTCTTCTCGCCTCCATATGTGTCCCATGGCCACTGTTCACACATGTATGCTTGTGCACACTTCAGAGAAGCACTACTTCTGTAAATTATTTTGTAATTCTAAATTTACTTTTTTGCTACTAGCCTGTGTTTTCTGCCGAAAAAGTGACGACTGTCCCAATAAATACGGAGAAAAGAAAACGTGTGAAAAATGGAATTTCAGTGTCCACTACTACTGCTTGGTAAGTCAGGTGGTGTGAGTTGCCTCTTAATTGGTCATGAAAAATAGTAATGAATATATTTGTTAAATCTGACCTGTTTTCTTGGAATGTATTTTCTAACTGAGAGTATATCCATAGTTAATGTCAAGTGGGATTTGGCAGAGAGGTAAAGAAGAAGAAGGAGTCTATGGCTTCCTCATAGAAGACATCAGGAAGGAAGTCAACAGAGCTTCCAAACTGGTAAGTACCTGTTGATTCAGTTCGCTGAGAGCCACAGGTGCAGCTCCAGCTTCTGTCAGTCCCTGGTCTAGAAATTCATGACTATAGTGTCTTATTCTAATGGATATTTTTACCAAATATGTTAAGCTTTAGTAAACATTATTATATTTTTAAGTAAAGAAGAGTTTAACTGACACTGAAAAAGAAATTATCAGGAGGGAACTTCTGTTATTTCACTCACTTTCGGTTTGATTTAGTTTTAGTTTTGGAAGTTGGCCTACAAGCTTTGTTCTTAATCTCTTTCTCCCCAACCCTTTCTCCACTTTCATTTATTCCATTAAAATTTATTATTGATGGGTTGAGGATTTAGTTCAATGGTAGAGTGCTTGCTAGCACAAGGCCTTGGATTCGGTCCTCAGCTCTGAAAAAAAAAAAAGCAAAAAACCAAAGCCAAAACCAAAACAAAAAAAATTATTATTGGCATGTGTTAATTATACATACTAATGAGTTACCTAATTTTAATATATACATGTGCCTAAAGATAGACAGATGGAATATATTTGTATTGTATTTGCCTCCATTACTTCTTACTCCTGTGGATTTCTTTCACCTAGTTTACTTTTTCTTACCTAGTTCATGTTCTATTTGTTTGTTTTTTGTTTTTTCGAGCCAGGGTTTCTCTGTGTAGCCCTGGCTGTCCTGGAACTCACTCTGTAGACCAGGCTGGCCTTGAACTCAGAAATCCTCCTGCCTCTGCCTCCCAAGTGCTGGGACTAAAGGCGTGCACCACCACTGCCCAGCTACATTCATGTTCTTACTCATAGTTTTGATGACCTAAGTTTTATTAAGAGCACATAAAGCGTTCCTGCCTGAACATTTATTGACAGGAGCATGGGCATTAATTTCCTGTAGATTTTCAGAAAGGTATGACGCCTCTTTACCCCAACTTCCTAGCTGCTGTCATCTGCCTAAACAACTCAGAGGCAGCAGAGAGACCTATGAACTCTTCACAAGATAGGATGCTGATAGGCCAATCTTGTAGTGTTTTGGTGCTGGTAAACACAACTGCTGTGAGGGTGGGGGCAAGAACAATGCCCTAGTCCAAAGGCACCCTTCCCCTGCCTCCTCCCTCTGCTTCTTCTATCCTGTGTTCTGGGATATCCTCTGGGCCTGGGAGAGGGTAAGGATTAAACACTTAATGTCCCTTAGTAAGAGTTTCACCTTCTCTGGAGAGAAAAGGATTTATTTGGCTTACACTTCCACATCACTGTTCTTTAAAGGAAGTTAGTACAGGAATTCAAACAGGGACATGAGGGCAGGGGCTAAAAATGCAGGGGCTTACTGATTTGCTCCTTATGGCTTGCCCAAGCCTGCTTTTTTTGTTGTTGTTGTTGTTGTTCAGCATCACCAGCCCAGGGGTGGCTCCACCTACAGTGGGCCTTCCCAGTCAGTCACTAATTAAGAAAATGCCCCTCAGGTTTGTTGACAGCTGGATCTTATGGAGGCATTTTCTCAAAAGGAGGGAACCTTTAGCTTGGGTCAAGTTGACAAAACTAGCCAGCCCAGTTCCCCTCCCATCCCCCTTTCCTCTCTTTTTCTCTCAATTTTAGGATTTGTTAAACTTGCTACAATATCTATTTTGAGTTTGGCTTGTTTTGTTTAATGCGAGTTTCCATTTCCATCCTTTTTTGTACCAATAGCTGCAATGAAGTATAGTCTGTTTGGTCTCAGTAGAAATAATGAGAGTTAAAGACTGAAAAAGTTGAAAATACTAGAAGTTCTTTTCGAGGAATGTGATACTAGATGCAGATTTTTATAGTAAACAGCTTAGATGTGATCATTTACCATTTTGCTCATTTCAAAGCAAAGAGTACTAAAATATTGTAGTTCAGGAACTCAAAGGTTGTCACAAAAACACTGAAGTCACTTAGACTAATGACAACAGTTAAATTAGTATAGAGAAGGCCTTTGACTCAAGTTCCAAAGTCTTGTGCTGGAGGGAAGACTGGGTAATGGGAGGCGAGGTGTCATTAGTTACAAATGACCTAGTGTGTGATGCCCTGCAATCTCCAACACAGCCTGGTTCTTCCTCCCAGCCCCATTCTCGCAGAAATAAGACTCAGACTCAAAATATATTTACAAAACTTTGTTCTTAGTGCTAGGCTCTTCTCTTACTAGAATCATAACTTAAGATAAACTTAATCCATTTATTTTACTCGACATTCTGCTGTGTCTGGTTCCCTGTCTCAGGTACCATGCGTCTGTCTCCTCTCATTTCTTGGGCAGGCAGCTCTCCTACTTGGCTCTATCCCAGACTCCTTTCTCTTTCCTGGATGTACCACCGCTATTTCCTGCCTAAGCCATAAGCCATAGGCTTTTTTATTGCCAGGTGATGCATCCATAGAACACACGGTGTATTCTCTCTACAAAGTAGTATGTTTCTGTCCCCTGTCACTGTAGTCCATCTCAGTGTGGGCCAGTTGTGGAAAGTAAGGTTGCTGGGAAAATAAAGCAGTGTCACTCATAAAAACTTAACACAGAATGCATAGAGAGGAAGCCTTTATTTGCTGGAGACAGTCACTTTTTAAGATGTCACATGTAAAAACATTGGGTGAAATAGAGGATCTGGGGCTCTAGAGGAACAATCTCTGAATGGTTCCAATAAGCCAAAGGACTTGGTCGGGATATAATATCACCATCCTTAACCTCTCAGGAGACAGCTATATCAGGCTCCTATCAGCAAGCACTTGCTGGCATCCACAATAGTGTCTGGGTTTGGTGACTGTATGTATATGGGATAGATCCTTAGGTGGAGCAGTCTCTGGATGGCCTTTCCTTCAGTCTCTGCTCCACAGTTTGTCTCCGTAAATCCTTCCATGGTTATTTTGTTCCCCCTTCTAAGAAGGATCAAAGTATTTACACTTTGGTCTTCCTTTATTTATATTTCAAAATGTATCTTGGGTACTCTGAGCTTCTGGGCTAATATCGACTTATCAGAGAGTTCATACCATGTGTGTTCTTTTGTGATTGGGTTACCTCACTCAGGATGATATCCTCCAGATCCATTCATTGGCCTAAGAATTTCATAAATTCATTGTTTTTAATAGCTGAGTAGTACTCCATTGTGTAAATGTACCACATTTTCTGTATCCATTCCTCTGTTGAGGGATATCTGGGTTGTTTCCAGTTTCTGGCTATTATAAATAAGGCTGCTATGAACATGGTGGAGCATGTGTCCTTCTTACATGTTGCAGTATCTTCTGGGTATATGCCCAGGAGTGGTATTGCTGGGTCTTCAGGTAGTACTATGTCCAGTTTTCTGAAGAACCACCAAGCTAATTTCCAGAGTGGTTGTACCAGCTTGCAATCCCACCAGCAATGAAGGAGTGTTCCTCTTTCTCCACAACCTCTCCAGCATCTGCTGTCTCCTCTGAGTTTTTGATCTTAGCCATTGTGACTGGTGTGAGGTAGAATCTCAGGATTGTTTTGATTTGCATTTCCCTGATGACTAAGGATGTTGAACATTTCTTTAGGTGCTTCTCAGCCATTCGGTATTGAGAATTCTTTGTTTAGCTCTGTACCCCATTTTTAATAGGGTTATTTGGTTCTCTGGAATCTTAACTTCTTGAGTTCTTTGTATATATTGGATATTAGCCCTCTACCAGATGTAGGATTGGTAAAGATCTTTTCCCAATTTGTTGGTTGCCATTCTGTCCTATTGACAGTTTCCTTTGCCTTACAGAAGCTTTGCAGTTTTATGAGGTCCCATTTGTCAATTCTTGATCTTAGCGCATAAGCCATTAGTGTTCTGTTCAGGAATTTTTCCCCTGTGCCCATGTGTTCGAGGCTCTTCCCCACTTTCCCCTCTATAAGTTTCAGTGTATCTGGTTTTATGTGGAGGTCCTTGATCCACTTGGACTCGAGCTTTGTTCAAGGAGATTAGAATGGATCTATTTGCATCCTTCTACATGCTGACCGCCAGTTGAGCCAGCACCATTTGTCTGAGAGACTCTGCCAGTGCCTGATAAATACTGACGTATGCTCACACCCATCCATTGGACTGGGCACAGGGTCCCCAATGGAGGAGCTAGAGAAGGGACCCAAGGAGCTGAAGGGGTTTGCAGCCCCATAGGAGGAACAACAATATGAACTAACAAGTACCCTTAGAGCTTCCAGGGAATAAACCACCAATCAAAGAGTACACATTGTGGGACTCATGGTGGGGCTCCAGCTGTATATGTAGCAGAGGATGGCCTAGTCGGTCATCAATGGGAGGAGAGGACCTCCTTGGTCCTGTGAAGGCTCTATGCCCCCGTGTAGGGGAATGTCAGGGCCAGGAAGCGGGGAATGTCAGGGCCAGGAAGCGGGAGAGGATGGGTTGGTGGGCAGGGGGAAGAGGGAGTGAATAGGGGGTTTTTCGGAGGGGTTGCCAGGAAAAGGGAGAACATTTGAAATCTAAATAAAATATCTAATAATAATAATAATAATAAAGATTCCTTACCCTCTTAATAATAGCAAACTTTGAATTAAGGGGAGTCTCTTCCTTACAAGTTTTTGTAGCTGCCAGGGTTTTTTTTTTTTGTTTTTTTTGTTTTTGTTTTTTTTTTTTGTTGTTGTTTTTCGAGACAGGGTTTCTCTGTATAGCCTTTGCTGTCCTGGAACTCACTCTGTAGACCAGGCTGGCCTTGAACTCAGAAATCCACCTGTCTCTGCCTCCCAAGTGCTGGGACTAAAGGCGTGCACCACCACTGCCTGGCGCCAGTTTTCTTAATATATCCAAGTGCTCTGAGTACACTGTGAACCTTTGGGAATATTTTCACCTGAGAGGAGTGCTCCCACACCAGAAAAAGGTGTCAGATCCCATTACAAATGGTTGTGAGCACCATGTGGTTGCTGGGAATTATAAAACTCAGGACCTCTGAAAGAGCAGTACTCTTAACTGCTGAGCAATCTCTCAAGCCTTGGTGTATTTTATCTTTAATTTCCATGATCCCACCTTTTGTTGAGTGAAGGTTCTCAAGACAGAAACCCAGGGACTGGAAATGAAATAGAGACTGGAGGAGTGCAGCTTTCTGGCTTGCTGCCCATGGCTTGTTCAGCCCGCTTTCCTATACAGCCCAGGACCAGCCCAGCCACAGTAGATGGAGATCCCACACACCCATCACTGATGGTGAAAATGCCCCCACAGACTTGCCTACAGGCCAATCTGATGGAGGCATTTTTTTAAGATTTATTTATTATTATACATAAGTACAGTATAGCTAACTTCAGACACACCAGAAGAGGGTGTCAGATCTCATTGCGGTTGGTGGTGAGTCACCATGTGATTGCTGGGATTTGAACTCAGGATCTTCGGAAGAGCAGTCAGTGCTCTTACCCAGTGAGCCATTTCGCCAGCCCGGAGGCATTTTCTTAATCTGAGGCTCCTTTTCTCTATTCTGTGTCAAAGTGACAAAAAAGGGAAAACCTACCCAACGCAGATCAAAACTTTGTCATTTGGGTTAGGATAGAATATACCTTAGCAATAATTTTCAGCAAGGAGCACTCATTTTATCAAACTATAGTACTGAAAGTTTTCATATTTCTCTAGAAGTGTGCCGTTTGTAAGAAGAATGGTGCTTCCATTGGATGTGTGGTTCCCCAGTGTAAACGAAGTTATCACTTGCCTTGTGGACTTCAGAAAGAATGTATTTTCCAGTTCACTGACAATTTTGCGTGAGTTATTTAACTGCTAATTAAATATTAAATATGAGGCGCTAGAATAATGATTCAGCAATTAAGAACACTGAGTGCTCTTCCTGGGGACCCAGGCTTGGCTTCCAGCATCCATCTGGCATCTGGAAACTGTTTGAAACTTTCATTCTTGTTACAGAATGATGAGAAATGTCCCAAAGATATTGTTCCCATGTAAAATTACTTTTTAAAGTTGTACTGAATTTATACATACATATTACATATGCAAGATACATAAGGTGTATGTGTGAATATGTACTTGTATATAATATTATATTGTATTGCATATGATTTCCTCTAGAGTTAATACTATCTGGTAAAACTTGAGTTGCAAGGTCTGAGATGGACCCCAAGATTGTTATTCACAATCAACTTTCAGCTCTAGGATGAACTTTTGATTTATATTTCTGTGAAACATTTTATATTACACAGTTCAGAAATTAAATTGCCCTATAAACTTTGTTGAGTTTTAAAAAAATAAAATTTGCTATGGCATACCCCCTGAGTACAGCTTCAAACATGAAGATTTTGTGAATTTTGACATTTGGTACTATGAGTATTTCTTGAGTTTTTCATATTTCTATTTATATAATGGTTAGGCAAAATGATATAAAAACAAGCCTTAGGAAATACAAAGGAAAGAAGTAGATTAGGAAGAGTTCGTTACTTACATGTGACGTGTCACATGATGGATGTTGTTAACATCTTGTAAGTTAGGTGATACAGAATTCAGTAGTGTGTACTCCTGGTTATGAGGTCCAATAGACTCTGCTACTAATTAGCACAGTAGTCTGTCCTCTGACAGAACACAAGGGTAAATGTACTCTATTACTAGCAAAATATTGATACTAGTCTGTGAGGAAGTCTTACTACCCAAAGCTTGTTTCCTTGTTTCCGAGTATTTGACTTTCCTTGATCATAGGGTGTTAGACTATAGGGCCACATTTGTGAAACAGAAGAGATTGTTAACTGAGTTGTTTTTCTCTTCCTTATATATTCTTAAAAAATTTCTGCTTTTAGGTCATTTTGCTGGAAACATCGACCGGTTCAAGCAATTACAACTAATAAATATAGTAGCTCTTTACCATGTACTATTTGTTTGGAATTTGTCGAGCCTATTCCTACTTATAACATATTACAAAGTCCCTGTTGTAAGAATGCTTGGTTTCATAGAGACTGTTTACAGGTAAGATAGCTTTTTAATCTTTGTCTCTATAATATAAAATTTATTGCTTGTCAGTTTGAATTTTAATCTAGTGTCACGAAATAAAATATCATAAAATATCAGTATTACTCTCTTGGAGCCTATTATACTCTTGGAAGCTCTGTTCTCACTTCTTAATAAATCTGTGTTTGCTCTGCTCAAAGAAACAGTATCATAAAACCAATATTGGGGCCAGAGAAGTAGTTTAGAGGTCTATTTCTTGCCTAGTGTGCATAAGGCCCCTAGGTTTAATACTCACTGAAAACAATCAGGTGGACTACATATCCAACTTGATTGAATGCCTTTATTTAGAACATTCTGAAATATTTTGAAAGAAATCCCAATTATTTAGTATTGTATAGAAAGTGCTGTTAGTCAAAACCAGGCCAAATAACAAAGATTTACTTAACTTTTTAAATTGCTTTGTAAAGCTTACATTTTAGTTTGTTTAGTAAAATAAATGGTTTTGGTTATTAATTGTCCAAAAACATTCAAAGTTATCAGATGTTAAGTTGCCTTATATTTCAAAAAAGACAAATGAAGCTTGTCTGATTTCTGTTTTTTTTGTTTTTTTTTTAATAGCCCCTTAAACTTTTATTCTTCGGTTATTCAGTTAAAGGTGATAATTTGGAGCCTATTTTCTTGGAAATGTTTGTTAACTCTCCCGTACAAATGTATGTTCTAGAGAACAGTTAATCATCATCATGATATGCAATTTAATTTCATGTAAGAGCCTTTTAAAAAATAATATTTCTTAAATATTTGTATTTAATTGACTTTAATTATTGATGAGTTTGTCTTAATTTTATAAAGATTTGCTTTGTATTTGTTAGTAATAAAGTAGAGGGAGTCCTTAGATTTCATGAGTTTTAATGAGCTCTCTTTCATTTAAAACTAGAAACATTGGACTAGGATCTGATAGCTCATTATAGAATGCCTGTCTGTCTGCCCCCCCCCCCCACTGACACATAAACAGAGACAGTACTATGTGGGGAGAGGGAGGCAGACCCTAGAAATAATGCTAACAAAAAACTGCTGTTTTAAAAACATTAATTCAGAATTGTATAGAAACTTGACTATTAATTACATAATGTCAGTAGCAGTTGCTATAATTAGAATACCCTAGTTCTTCAGTCACTTTCTCTAGCAAGACTTATAGAGATTTTTCCACTCTTGATTCCAGAGCCTAACTAAAATCTGAACTATACTCACTCTGGCTTATAGTATATGGCTAAACAATATTTCTGATTACTTTGATTACTACATATAGAAATTTTGTGAAAAGAGACTAGATATTAAAATGAAAAGAGTGCTACTTATTCAGTTAGGATTTCTGTCAGGGTTTGGTATCCTCTAAGTGTTTTGGGCTAGCTGGTCAGCAGATTTTGTCTCTGGGTTTGTTTCTGTTTGTGTCCTTTTCTACCAGGTATGTCTTTATATCAAACCCCATCTTTAGTAAGATACCGGCTTCTGTCTGCAATGTTACTCCAGCAATGTAATACTTTGCTCTGTGTGTGTATTATTTGCCCACAATTCTCCTTCCTTCTTTAGCATCCATCAGCTGTCCCTTCAGCTGTATCAGTCCAGCTGATACTGTGTGTCCTTCTCTGTTGTAACTGCCCACTTGCTTCTCTAAACTACCGATTGGACTTCTAGGTATATTATTTCCTATCAGTTATGCTATTCTTTTTTGTTTTGTTTTGTTTTGTATTTTTTCAAGACAGATTTTCTCTGTATAGCTCGTTTGTCCTGGAACTCACTGTGTAGACCAGGCTGGCCACGAACTCAGAAATCCGCCTGCCTCTGCCTCCCAAGTGCTGGGATTAAAGGCATGCGCCACCACTGCCCGACTCAGTTATTCTATTCTTAAAGTACATTCTTTCTTCTGCATTTCACCTGCTTAATCTTATTAATAGTTCAATTTGCCCAGAATGTCATATCAAGATATATAATCAATTATAATTTTCCTAATTGGATGTTCTCTGTTTTTCCATGGATATGGTCCTTGAAATGCCTTCCTATTTTCCTCTGCTTCTTCTAAATGGTTTTTTTTCTTTTTCTTCATGTCTATACTTTTTCTTTAAAAAATGGCAATTTTAAAGTCAAGCATGTCAGCATAGTAGTACTAGACAGTAACTTCAACATAAGCATTTCTGGGGTGGTAGTGGAAGGGTTCAGAGAGAGATTCTTGGAATTCATTTCCCAAATCAATCTAGCTGAACAAATGAAAAGCCTGACTTCAACCTCTGACCTCCACATGCACACCCATGCATACCCTGGAAGACATACATAACACTACACACACATATGAATAACACTTTTACGTACACTATAGATATACTATTGGTAGATATCAGATTCTGAGCAGGAAGCAGCTGCTCCAGGATCCAGGCTCCTGCCCTAAATTTCTTCCCTCGTGATGGTGTGACCTAGGAGCTGTAAGACAAAATAAAAATAAACCCTTTTCTCCCGATGTTGATGTTCATGAGTGTTTTCTCATAGCGACAGAAAGCAAACTAGAATAGTCTTAAAGCTTAAGAAAGTAAATTGGTAACTGCTGAAAAGGCAAGAATCATATATTCATGAGATGTTTTTTAAACTAAAGAAAGTTGTCTTTGTTTAGTGTGGCTCTGCTTATAGTTCTAAGAAGCACTATTTGCACAGCAAATAGTCTCATGATACAAGAAGGCAAAGAGCATATTCTATTAGTTATTTACTTCACAGCGTGATGAGAGATGCATTGCTAACAATAGAGCTTCCCTTTTTTGCTGTAGATTCAAGCAATAAATGCAGGAGTGTTTTTCTTTAGATGTACACTCTGCAATAATAGCGACATCTTTCAGAAAGAGATGCTGAGGATGGGAATTCATATTCCTGAAAAGTGAGTAACATTTGACTTTTTGACCAAAAAGCATTTAAATGTATTTACTAATACTAACAATAGTCTGATAGTGATTATGTCTGATAATGTCTGATTAGTGATTGTGGCTAAGTAGCCATGTCATATTGGATCAAGTGCCTTCTTCCAGATGGTCAGCTTTTGGAGAACAGGCACTAGAATGTCAATATATAGTTAGATGCTGTGTCTCAGTCAAGTCCAGTCTGGGTGATTTGTATAGTATCTTCAAGTGATCTAAGCTAGCCTAAATGGGTTTAAAATAGAAAAGGAGAATTTTAGTAAGGCCAGAAGGAGAGAAATCTTGAGTAGTGATAGTAAACGTGAAAGTAAAAATTGGATGCCAGTCCTTGAGAGGCTGAGGGTTTACAGGCCAGCATGGGCTGGGCACTGAGTTCCAGGCTTGCCCAGGCTACATGGTCTTGGGGCAGAGAGAGTGGGAGAAAGAAACACCAAACAAACATACATAGTCCCAGCACTTGAAGCTGGAGAAAAACTTGAATTTGAAGCTAGCCTAGAGTATACCAACACAAATTGAAATACTAGAGAAATGTATGTTTTAGAAAGTTTTTCAACTTCTCACATAGTATTTGAAAAGTTGACTGTGAAATTGAATGTAAGATAAATTAACATAATGGATTTCTGTGCTGAAGAGATCAGCCTAAAAATGCTAACTTTAATCCTTGATTCTAAATTATCAATTCTGTTAAACCAAAGCACACTTTATATCTTATTTCATTTTAGAGATGCATCCTGGGAATTAGAAGAAAATGCGTATCAAGAGCTGTTGCAGAGCCATGAACGCTGTGATGTTCGAAGATGTCACTGCAAAAAAGGCAGAGACTACAACGAACCTAATAGGTATTTTTGCAAGTTGTATTATGTTTAGTTGTTCCTCCTCTCAGACTTAGCTAAGAATGTCGCTTTCCTAGTGAGTTAGTGAAGGCTAGAGGTTTTGACTTAAGAGTAAGCATGTTTATTAAGTGTGTATGTTACAGTGAAATTTTTGTAGTCAGTATAGAAACTTTTTTTGTCAATTTTCATGAGGCTATTCCAAGTTGAAGGGTTGTTGTAAGTGTAATTGCACACAGAGTTCCTGTAACAATACACCGAAGATGGCTCAGAGGCTAAAGTTCCAGAACTAGGTCCTTGTGACTGATTTCTCAAGAGTGTTGTCTGGAAATGATGCAGGTGACTGTCTCGTCACCGTGTCCTCCTGGTTTTCTCTCTTATCTGTGGCTTATCACTCTCTCTAAAAAATATGTTATTGTTCCTGTTCATGTAATCTTCCTTATCATAAGAGGCTTAGAGTGTAGAAGACTTGTTTTTTCGTAAAAAGTGATTCTCATGTATCAAGTAGTGGATATGAAGAATCTCTGAGCACTGGCCAGCTTTTGAAGCAGCTCGTCTAACAGAGGTCCCCTAATTTGCATCTACTATTTGATTACTATCATGGTTTAACCTTTTGTCTTGCAATACAAACAGCCATTACCTAATGCTTGCCTTTATAATTGTACACTTTTCATTCCAAGGATAAAAGGCAGCTTAGTGTAGTAGCTGGAGCAAGGTTCTAAAATCAAGGTAAATTGGGTGGTAAACCTTACTCTAAGGCATGCAGCAGTGTATAAGCTTAGGGAAACTAGCCTCTGGGATTAGGTTTCCTCCTCTTGAAGAACAGTGCTTCTTTACATTTTCAAAGCTGTGAGAGTCTTAAAGAGGGCCTTGTATGTAATAAACACTTATTTTCACTGTCTTCTTCCTCATTGTGAGTGGGCAGAACGGCTTTGTAGAAGAGAGTCAGGCACCGATGCCCTATCCATCCACACTCTCGGGAGAACATGCCCACACATACAGCTGTGGGAGGATATCTAGCACATAACTGCCACCAATATCTTCACATATTCAGGGAATATATTTGTTTCTGTGCAAAAGATTGTGTACTCATTCCCACACAATGTGAAAGAAACTTCCTGCCCAGTACCTTTATGTGTGTTGGATAGTTTTATGTCAACTTGGCACAAGCTAGTCCTCTGAGAGGAGAGAAACACAATACAATACAATGCTCCATGTGGATGGACTGCCCTTGGACTGGTGGTCCTGGGTTCTATATGAAGGCAGGCTCAGCAAACTAATGGAGAGCAAGCTGGTAAGCAGCACCCCTCCACGGCCTTAGCATCAGTCCTGCCTTTAGGTTCCTGCCCTGAGTTCCTGAACTGTGTTGTCACAGTGATGGGCCCATAAACACTCTCCTCCCAAAGTAATTTTTGGTCATTACAGCAATAGAAACCTTAATATATGCACCTGTGTGGGAATGTATATGGATTGTCATATCACAGGGCACAATGAGAGACAGAGGAGAGGAGCGAGAATATGAATATGAGCCAGGAACAAACTCTGGATTGTGCTGGACTGCACAGAACCTGAAGTATCAGAGCAAGCGTTTTGACTTGTTTAGTTTAGGATGTACTGTGTACTTTGATACTGCAGGACAGATACTGCCACTACTCGATACTTCCGTATCAGACATAGTGGACAGCAGTCTCTGTAAACATACTGTTGCAAATGTCAAGGAAAATATTTGTCTGTTTATCATAAGCCTTTCTGATAACTACATTCTGTATATAAAATATCTGTATGTTGATATTAGTTTAGGTTTTTAAGTTAAGGATGTTTAGAGGAAGAGATTACAAACTTAAATGAGAGCGAATACTTTAGAGTCAGGTGTGGTGAGATACATCCGGGGAAAAATGGCCAGCCTGGGCTGCATAATGATTCCTAAGTCAGTCAGTAGTTCAAAGGGGGAAATGAAATATTGGGGTATAGTCTTTTTCTTCCTTTGGTAGATTGGTTGTGCTTTATGGCAGAAGGCTGAACTTGCGGCACAGCTAGTGATCTGAATGTACTCCAGCACTAACAGAACATATGTATATACTTTTCTTTATGTCCTCAGCAAATGGGAAGTAAAACGATGTCAGTGTTGTGGTTCTAGTGGAACACACTTAGCCTGTTCCTCCCTACAGTCTTGGGAACAAAATTGGGAGTGTTTGGAGTGTAGAAGAATTACCAACACTTCAGGTAATAAATCGTTTGTAATTTTGAATAAAGTTGCATTTGTTCAAGTGCTTGCTGAAATGTTTTGCCTATGTTTCTATTGAGCTAACTTCAAGATTTAAATATGTAGATTTCCAAAAGGCCCCCAAACACCCATTAGCCAACTCTACTAATGTGACAGTTACTGACTGCTTGTTGGAAGAGTCATCACCTAAGATTCCCAGACAGTCAACTGTAGCCCAGCATAAAGAACTACTGAGGTATGTATTTTAAATTTTAGAAAAAACAAAATCACTTTGAAGAAAGTTTTGACTTCAAATTCCAATCAGACATGGGCTATTATTGGCTGATCATGCAATTGTTTAGAAGAATGAATTTTCAAACTCTAGGACCCAACATGGGATACATGAAGGCAGGGAAAGGCAGGAGGAAATAAAGTAGCTGGGAGTGGTCACATAGCTATAGTTTGAATTGGAGACCAGCCTGAGACATGAGAATCTGTATCCTAAAGGAAGGGAGGAAGTGAGGAGGAGGAGTGAAGGGAGGGAACGGGGGAAACACAAACTAGCAGGCTACTTCAATCAACTGGAGTGTTAGTCTTCTATACCGAGCCATAGGACAAATAGTTTTAAAGAAACTATTATAGAAAATATCTTTACAACATTACTTAATTCCAGACTAAACAAGAAATTCAGTTCCCAAGCACAACATGTCCTTCTAGAAAAAGAGTCCTGTTTAACACAAAGGTTGTTTTTTTATGCTGTAACCCATTGCTTGCTTTATATGTAGTCAACATCAGGAGCTTTAAATGTCAGCTCTTGCCTGGCGGTAGTGGTGCACGTCTTTAATCCCAGCACTTGGGAGGCAGAGGCAGGCGGATTTCTGAGTTTGAAGCCAGCCTGGTCTACAAAGTGAGCTCCAGGACAGCCAGGGCTATACAGAGAAACCCTGTCTCGAAAAACCAAAAAAAAAAAAAAAAAATCAGCTCTTTGCCTTTAGAAACTCAAGTCTTACCTGTAAATATTATTGTGCTTATTTTTACTTCCACAAAGCTCTAAACTAAGTAATTCTTATAATCATGCATAAACATTAAAAAAAAACTAGAATTAAGTTTTATATTTTATCAGGTATGTTTTTATGGTTATGATTTTTAACTTTGCACAACCAGAAAAAAGTTGGAGTCTTACTTTGCACTGTAGAAAAATGTAACTGTGCATGAAGTTCTTTGTTGTAAAAAAGGCTTTAAAATACAAGAAAGGGATTTTTTGAAAATATTTCATAATTCTGTTTGCAGAAAAGTAGAATATTAGATACTTGCCAAAAAAGTGAATTACTAATTCAACTGAAAAACTAACTTTATAATAAATTGTTAAAGTACTTTTATATTAAAATGGTTCATTGTCTTATATTCATATAGTTTGAAAAATAATTTTGATGTTTAGATTTCCAAAGATGTTGCACTAGAGAAACTTGATTGCTTGTTTCTGTTTTAATGTCCAGTCATATGCTTGAAGAGCAACATTAACATTCTTAAGGAGTAAGAACACAACTGTTACAATAAAATGTGTGTGCAGTGTTTGGGGTAAGACTGTTACAGAAAGATGATCTGTGTACATTGAGTCCATTACATCACCTGCTGATGGAAAACCTGAGGCAGGAAAAAGCTAACTCATGTGACTCATGGATGTTAGTACACATCCTGATTGTGCAGGTGGACCTGGGTCTCAAGGATGTGCATTTGTAACTAGTTCGTAGATGATGCTATTGCTCTAGGACCCCACTTTAAGAACTGTTGATCTAGATTGTCTAGACTAAAAGATATTTAAGGTAATGTAAATTTGTTAATAATATTAGCTGTATTAGCCGTTAAAGCTTCATTATAGATAATTGTTTTAGTTATTGGCAAGGAAGGAAGCAAGAATTCAAACATTATACCCTTAAATCTGAGTCCATACTAGACAGTCAAATAATCTTCAACATTGCTGTAAATGATCATAAGTTTGTAGATAGTTATAATGGGTGAATTTAAAAGTAGATAATCAGATAAATGTTTTTGGTTTTGGTTCCAGTATTATAAAAAATAGTATCATTTAAAAATTAAAAACTGAACAAAACAAACAAACCTATAACTTAATGTTCTGTAACTGCTGTTTCACATAAACTCCTTTAATGTTCTTTATTCAAATCTGTATTTTATAGGCAAGGCAGCAAATTTAGGAGAGACATTTCAACAATATTGATAGAGTTAGGATTCCAAATTAAAAAGAGAGCTAAGAAATTACACATCAACAAAGCCAATGTGTGGAGGAGTGCCTTAGAGCAGTTCCAGAGCCAGAAGTTTAACCCTTCATACTCCATTGAAGTAGTGTATGTTAATGGCAATGATGAGGTTGGAAGCAAGCATCTTGGATCAAAGCAGGAATTTCTGAGTCACTTAATGCACCATCTTGAGAATTCATCAGTGTTTGAAGGGTCCTTGGCAAAGAACTTGTCTCTAAATTCTCAAGGTAATTATTTTTTTTATTATACACACTGAAGGTAGCATGCATGTGTAGCCAAAAACAAGGTACTTGGTTTGAATATTCTTTAGGTATATCTGGAATAAATAATTTACATTTGTTGATGAATGAGAAATTGATACTTGTAAAAGTAAAGACTGATGTATATCTGGGTTCGGAGAAATGACTTGGTTAGGATTGCTTGCTGTGCTTGAAATGACCCAAGCTCAATTTGCAGTTCTCACATTAAGAAGCTCACAACTCCAGCTTTAGGGCATCCAACAGCTTTGCCTTCCTTGGGCATCTGAACTCTTACACAGTTTAATTATGCAGGCTCATACTTAAAACATAATTCTTATATCTGTACTATAGTAGTATGCTTAATGATTTCATAATTAAATAGGTTTATTTAGACTTGGTATTTTCTTGAACTTCATTGACTCACATCACCAGGTGAAATGGATAGTTATTTGGGCTTTTGTTCATTCTTCTTAGATTTTTGAGACTGGGTTTCTCTGTATAGCCTTGGCTAACCTGGAACTTGCTCTGTAGACCAGGCTGATCTTGAACTTAAGAGTTCAGGCTACTTCTGCCTCACAAATGGGATTGAAGGCATGTTCATTATTATTAAGCACTTTGTGTTTTTTTATAACATGGACTTTATGTTAAATTTGTTTTATGATTTATGCCTAACTCTCTTTTTTAATGCACTATGTCTCAGGAATGAGGCAAGTGTGGGCTACTGCTCTAGCCTTGGTATACAGGGTTTTCTTTTAACAATCTCATATGTGCCTTTCTATATTTAAGTAAAGATCTATTTTGGTTGAGTAAACACTTGAAAACAATGGGTAACTTGGGGTTTTTTCTAGGAGTTTTTTCTTACAAGGAAATTGAAAAAGAATAAGGAGATTTATTGCATTTTAATTTCTTCCTTTATTATTGCCTGAAGCATATTTTTTTTCTATTTATAAACAACTTAGTTCCACCCCCTCTCTAATGCCTTCCCAAATGATTAGTTGTTACTCAAGGTAGCTTTGGCATAGTGAGTGGAAACCACAGAAATGTAAGCTATAAGATCTGAATTTAAGTCTGTATATATCTGTGTATTGGCACTCACTTTCATGATGAATTACCCTTCCTGGATATAGGTTTCCACCACCACCACCAGCTGGAAAATCTAGCTGTAAATAAGATTATTAATGAAGGTGTAATATTCTAAATGTTACTTAGTAATTGTTTTGAAGAGCTAGCATAATTATAAACTAACATTTACATAGCTTTCTTGCCTATCATAGTTACTGCTAAAACATTTTTAATAACTTTTTTTAAGTGTTTGAAGCTGTGAGTGTGGTATGCTAACATGTAGTGTTGTGTAAATTCCCCTTTTTGTAAGATGATGATATATAACAACAGCCTTAAAAATGCTCATATGCTTCGATTCACTACTACCATATGTGTGCACAGATCCGCTCAGGTCATGAGTTTGGTTGAGCCAGAATATGTAAGATGATAGTGACTGCAACATGTCTCATAGTTCAGTGTGTCTCAGAACCTGGATAGCCAGTAGGAAAGGGTGCTTTGTACTGTAGTACGTTCTATTCTAATGAATGTGTTAATTAGCTCTGGTTTAAGCCTGTTTTGAATAAAGTTAGAAAATTTTACAATATAGAACTTGGGAAAAGTAGTAACACAACTATGTGTATATTTACTCAATAACAGACAAAAGTAAGCCAAGGGATATACATTTACTGAGATACGATTAATTATAATCACATTTTCACAGATTCTCTCATGTGAATGAGTATTTTGTTTGCGTGTGTGTTTGCGCACCACTTCTGTGCCTGTTGCCTGCAGAGGTCAGGAAAGGGCAGCAGATCTCCCTGGATTAGAGTTGGAGGTGATTGGGTGCTACTGTGTAGGGACTGGGGACAGAATCCATGTCTTCTGCCAGTGTCATAACTCCAGCCCCTGGTCATACATGGTTTCTTTTTCCAGAGATTTACATTTTGTTTTACATTGTGTTATTTCTAGCCAAGTGGGATGTTTTAAAATAGATTTCTAGCGAAGGTCTATATACAGGTAGCTTCTCATGGTTATTTTACAAATGTTTAAATTTTAAAATTTCTAGCTGTATGTGTTCATTTTAAATTGTTTGTCTTCTATAGTTTATTTTTATCTGTATTTACAGCTGTGAAAGAGAATCTTTACTATGAAGTTGGCAAAATGCTTGCGGTTTCTTTAGTTCATGGCGGTCCTTCACCTGGTTTCCTTTCTGAAACCTTGTTTAAGTGCCTTGCTTATGGGCCAGAGAATACTCTACCAACTTTGGATGATGTGTCAGACCTTGATGTGGCACAGATGATAATCAAGGTAAGAAGCATATCTGTTTGCTAAAATATAAACTACATTCTAGTTATATTTTAGTATAAGTTATATGTATCCAAAGCGTTCAGAACCAATTCAGAAACCAATATAGCTGGGCATGAACACACCTGTATAAATGTCAATTTAAGACTTCAAGGCTAACCTGAACTGCCCAGTGAGACCTGTTTTAAAAACAACAACCACCAAAAAGGAACATTAAAGTCAGATAACTAGAGATGAATGTTAGGCTAGATTTTAGAGTGGGGACCAGCAAATTATAGTCTGCAGGATTTTCTGGGTGTGGTATGCCTTCATGCCATGGTGCAGAGGTAGATGCCCGAGGGGAATCTGTGGGAATTGGCTTTCTTTTTTAATCCTGTAGTGTCTAGGATGGAAAATGGATATCTCTTATTTCTTGGCATAATTTTATTTTACTCTGTTTTACTAAAGAATTGAATATAGGACTGGAGATAGAGTTCACAGTTACGAGTGCATACAGTGAGCGACCTGGAGCAGTGTGACATACCTTTAATCCCAGCACTTAGATGACAGAAACATGCGGATCCTGTAATTCATGGTCAGCCTGGTCTGCACAGAGAATTCCAAGCCAGCCAAGGGACTGTGTAGTTAAGTCTCAAGAAAAGAGATGATACTGCTTTTGGCAGAAGATCCAAATTAGATCCCAGTGTGCATGCATGTCAGGC
The DNA here is from genome assembly GCF_008632895.1 of Mastomys coucha. Classification (NCBI taxonomy): domain Eukaryota; kingdom Metazoa; phylum Chordata; class Mammalia; order Rodentia; family Muridae; genus Mastomys; species Mastomys coucha. The sequence goes on from NW_022196912.1 coordinate 66,259,654, forward strand.
AGCTCTCAACCACTCTACAGGCACCTGCTCTTACAAGCACATGCCACACACACATAAAAAAGTTTTTTTTTATTATATAAAATTGAATATAGAATGTGTATCATTAGAATTGTAGCAATCACTGAGAATAAATGGGTAACAGTATATTTTTCCTGTTACAGATAGATACTGCAGCTGATTTAAACATTTTAAAGTCGGTAATAAATGAATACTATAACTACCTAGAGTTTAGTGGATGTTTAAGACTTATGACATCATTAAGTGACAAATACATGTTGGTAAAAGACATCCTTTTTTACCATGTAATTAAGAGAGTCAAAGCACCTTTTGAGAGGTAAGTTGCTTATTTCTCTGTTTCAGATTCTATTAAATATTTATTTGGCAATAAATACATATGTTTAGTTTCAGAGAATATGAATACTATATCAAATACTTTAAATGTTAACCTCTCCTGAATGAGGTCTGTTGTAATTCTGTCCAGAAGTACACAACAGGGTTCCTCAGGGAGGACATCAACACTTCGTCATTAATAATCTTTTTCCTAATAAAACCTCACTTGGTAACCGTTTGAACTATCTCTACTCACTCATGTAGTTGGTATTGAACACCCGCCATCTGTTGGCTAAATAGGAACCAAATACATTTGGCTGTAGCTACATTTTCTTTTTTTTTTTTTTTTTTCTAAAAAAACCAGGCTGTCTTCCAAGCTAAGGATGACTTTGACCTGTGTTATGCCTTCTGCACGTCCCAAGTGCTAAAACAGCAAATACATGCTGTCATATCTGGTCAGTAATCTCAAGTGAATCCTAATACTTGAGGATAATGTAGAATTATGGGCTAACGCAGTGGTTTTCCACCTTCTTGATGCTCCGAGCCTTTAACACAGTTCTTCATGTTGTGCTGACCCACAACTTTAAACTTACTTAATTGCTACTTCTTAACTGTAATTTTGCTACTGTTGTAAATCATAATGTCAATGTCTGCTATCTGATCGCTGTAGAAGTCCCTGCTTGACAACCAGGCTAGAGAAATGGCTCAGCAGCCAAGAACACTAGCTGTTCTTGCCAAGAACACAGGTTTGGTTCCCAGTAATACATGGCCTCTAAACCCCATCTAACATCCTCTTCTGGCCTCTGGGCACTCTATTCACATGGTGCACAGATATACATTTAGGCAAAGCTATCCATATACACAAAAAGAAACCTTTTTTAAACGGATACTGGGGAATTATGAGAACACAATAATTACTGGCTTGATTTATTCAACATTTCATAAACAGCAGTCTCAGAACCAGTAACATGCTGTCAAAATGAAGTTGTTTTCTTTTGTACAGAGATTCACAGTCCTAATATGATTAGTCTCTGGGTAGTACTGTAAACTGAGTATTTCCTTTCAAGCTTTAGTTTTTAATTTTTATTGATTATTGTCAACTTGGACATAGATATATATGGCTATAAAATTCTTAATGTTCCTGTTTTAAATGTAGAAAGTGCAGTATGTTTCTAGCCTATTACCTCTGTCTTCTGTCCCCTTGTCAAATAACCATTTTGTCAATTTGGTGGTTTTTCCTCAGATAGGTGTGTACATGTGTACAAATCTGTGTGTGAGTACAGGCCAGAAGAGGTGGTCAGGGTCCTCTGTCAGTCTCTACCTACTTCTTTGAGGCAGGGTCTCTCTATAAACTTCTCCTAGTCCGCCTCATGTCTCCATCCTCCTGGACTGGAGTTGTAGGCATGTGCAGTTTGCTTGTTACGTGGGTTCTAGGATCTGAACTCCATTCCTGATGATTGCATAACAAAGTCTCTTAACAATTGAGCCAAGGGTTTCTGAGATCGAGCCCAGCCTGGTCTACAGAGTGAGTTCCAGGATAGCTATACAGAGAAACACTGTCTCAA
>NW_022196912.1:66261558-66262261 GCF_008632895.1 Mastomys coucha
GGAATAAATATAATAAAAAATGTTAAAAAACAAAACAAAAAAAATTGAGCCAATTTTCCAGCTCCTTGTCATTTTCCTTCTTATTTTCAAAATTTTAAATAATAGTAAATAAATATGTTTATTTTATAAAACATCAGTGTATCAGTCATCCCTTCCTTTCTTTTTTAAGCATGATAGTATAGTATGTATAGTCTCTAGACCATGCCATAACAATGACTAGACATTTTTCTCCTTTTAACATTTTTGTTCGTTTTATTTATCTGAGGTAGGGTTTCTCTATGGCTGTCCTGCTACTCACTCTGAGGACCATGCTGGCCTTGAACTCAGAGATCTGCCTGCCTCCCTTTGGAGTACTGTCTCGTTACAGGCATGTGCCATTACACCTGGTTCCTTTTGTTCCTTGCTTTTCTGTTTTATAGTGTTTCAAGAATCTCTTATTTTGATATATTAGTTTGATTTTTTTTTTTTTTTCTTCACAGTCAGTTTCATCCTTATGAGCATTTGGATTTTTAACACTGGCTTAACTAATGTATCTTTTAAGTATATCCAAATGTTTTCTGATTCTAAGACTGTGAATACTAGATATAATTTTAAATTATAGTTAATATCCAGAATTCAAATTCATTTTCTTAGAAATGGATTTCTCAGTGAGATAGGTGTATACTGAATTTTCCTCCAGTAGTTCATCTGCTCTTTTTTTTTT
>NW_022196912.1:66262271-66312486 GCF_008632895.1 Mastomys coucha
TTTTTTTTAATGTGTATGGGTACACTGTAGCTGTACAGATGGCCATGAGCCATCATGTGTGTGGCTGCTTGCTCCGGCCCCGCTCACTCCGGCATAATTCACTGTAGCTGTATTCAGATGCACCAGAAGAGGGCCTCAAATTTCATTATGGGTGGTTGTGAGCCACCATGTGGTTGCTGGGATCTGAACTCAGGACCTTCGGAAGAGCAGTCAGTGCTCTTACCTGCTGAGCCATCTCACCAGCCCCTCATCTGCTCCTTTATAATAGATCTTTCATTGCTAAGAATGTAAATTCATTGTCATTCACTTTGGCTTTCTTTTCATATCTATGAGTAGCCTAGATTGGCCCATTAAGTTTCTTTAAATTAAACCGTGAATGCTAAATAGAAATCACAATATCAAGAAATGGAGGGGGGAAAAGGCTCAAGACTAATTCCACCTTTTATGTAAAACATGGCCTAAAAATATGAGGTAACAATAATTGTTAAAAATACCAAGGTAACAAGAAGCTAAGACAGCTTAGCCACTCTTGAGAAGAAGGGATTCATGGGGCCTGGATAAGAATAGAGACAGCTTTCCCTTGGTAGTGCAGAGGTGTAGGGAGAGTCTCCTGACAGTAGTTTAGCTGCTGCACGTTGATGCTCTTTAGACTGACCGCGGAGACCTGGAGCATTGGGTTGGTGGGAAAAGGACCCAATGATGGAGATGATCTTTCTTCTTTTTCCCTGGGGTGTGTGTGTGTGTGTGTGTGAACATGTGTGCGTGTATGTGTGTATTCATGTGTGGGTGCATCTGCTGCTGTACCTATGTAGAGGCCAAAGGACAATACCTTTTTTTTTGTTGAGACAGGGTCTCTTAGGACTGAGATAACAAAGGTTCCAACAATATCCAGTTTTTTATGTGGACTCTGGATTAAGCACAAGGACTCCTACTTGCAAGGAAAACACTTTACTGATTGAGTTCTCTCTTTAGCCACTTTTTTCTTCCTGTCTTCCTTCCTTCCTTCCTTCCTTCCTAATATGTGAGTACACTGTAGCTGTCTTCAGACACTCCAGAAGAGGGCATCAAATGTTGTTACAGATGGTTGTCAGCCACCATGTGGTTGTAGGGATTTGAACTCAGGACCTTCGGAAGAGCAGTCAGTGCTCTTAACCACTGAGCCATCTCTCCAGCCCATCTCTCTAGCCCTTGAATAGCTTGAAACAACAGATACTTGTTAACACAATTCTTGCAGATAGAAGTCTAAAATTCAAGTGTGATAAAGCTTCAGTTTTTCTGAGACGTTGAGCAAAAAATTTCCTCTGCTGTCTGACAGCTCTGGGCATCACTTGGTTTATGATTCTCTGACTTTAGTCTGTTGATTGTCATGCCCTTAGTCTCTATAGGTATGTCTTTCTTTGTCCCATTGGATTTAGAGCCAGCAGTAATAATCTAAATTAGATTATCTCATATCAAAATCCTTACCATTTATTCTGTCTCTGATGCTTGGGAATAGGATGTGGAAACCATCATGTAGCCTACTTCTCAGTCAGCTTTTATCCTGGTACATTGCTGTGCCAACAACATACTCACTTGTCACATAGACCCATTATAAGTATTTCATAATAAAATGGTAGCCAGGGTATACTGGGAAATTTGCAATAGAGATTTCATGATAGGGATTGGATAGGACTTTATAATTACGAGGAAAGGAGACAAGCTTGACCTCAAAATTTAGCCATACTGACTCCACCCCCACCCCACCCCCACCCCCCCGACAGGGTTTCTCTGTATAGCCCTGGCTGTCCTGGAACTCACTGTTGTAGACCAGGCTGGCCTTGAACTCAGAAATCTATCTGCCTACCTCTGCCTCCCAAGTGCTGTGATTAAAGGTTTCCTTCACCCCTGCCTGGCATGCCATACCGACTTTTGAATAATGGTTCCATTCATTAGTATTTGTGGTTCAGATTTTGGTATTAAAGTTATCGAGTTTCTTGGGAGCCTCCCTAAGCCTTTACCTCCCAATACTGTTGAACTGGCAATGGAATTCTAATATAAACATAGAAACATTAGCAATAGACAATAAAAGCATTCAACCTCTTGCAGTGCATTTAGGTCCTCTTGAGAAAGTCAGTAGGAAGAGAAATCAATGCTTAACACCTTATCTGAGGAGCAGTGTTGAGAATCGAGTCTGACAGACAGAAATTATAACCTCTATTCTATGCATATTATTGAGAATTTACATTTCAAAATACTTGTTTCTTTTGTTACATTCTTGCTGGTGTTTGTTGCTGGCATTGTAAATATTTTAGACAGATTTCTGTTTTATAAATAGTTATTGTCTGTTGTATGTATTAAAATAGCTCCTTTTATTTTGTATTTGCTAATTTCACATTTTTAGGTAGTCAAGTCTTATTTTTCCCTTGCTATTACTTGACGACTTCACTTTAATGGAGTTTAAAATTTTATATGTACATGCAGTGTGTTTTGATCATACCCACCTCCCACTAATCCCCTTCAACTCCTCCTTGGAATCCCCAACACATCCCTTTCCTAACTTTATCCCCACCTACTGTCTCTCTCTTTAATTCTTCTTGGTCCAGTTACTACTGTCAATATATACAATGGCGTGGGGACATCTGCTGGAGCATGGACGACCCAGTGATGGCTAAAATCCCAAAGAAAATTGATTATCTCTTCCCCACATGTCAACAACTGACAGGAATTCTAGTTAAATCTAGAAAAGCAAGTGATTTTTTTTCATAAGAGTCCATTTGCTTGTTGATTTGAAAGGGTTATCCTAGTATTTTATTTCATCTAAAAGCATGTAGTAGTTCTTGTTGGGCTGTTTTGTTTTTGGTTTGTTTTAATCAGCTATTTACAAAATGCCAGGTAAGGGCTGGAGAGAAGGCCCAGAGGTATAGAGCACTGACTGCTGTTTCAGAGGTCCTCAGTTAAATTTCCAGCAACCAACCATATGGTGGCTCACAACCATCTATAATGACATGTGGTGCTCTCTTTTGGTGTGCAAGCAATATTCAGGCTCAACACTGTACATAATAAATAAGTACATCTTTTAAAAAAAAATGCCAGGTAAATTTGTATAAAACACACATGTATGTATGTTGTCTTATTGTATCTCTCTTCAAGTTTTAAACAGGGTCTGAAAACACTTGGTGTTTTCGAGAAAATTCAAACTTACCCAGAAGCATTTTATAAGATCCTCTGTCATAAACCTGAGACTCTGTCTGCAGACAGACTCAGTGATCTGTTCACAATTCACACGTCACCGAACGTACAGACTTTGAGGTTTTGGAACAGCTACTTAAAGGCTATAGAGGGTATGTGAAGTTTTCTTTTTCAGTATGTTTTTATGGCTTTTGTTCTTTTCCTAAGAAGACTTCAATCTGTTACTTGTATTTACAGAGGAAACAGCATAAAATTGATGAGAAAAGTTACAGTACACTTATATCATAAATACAAACACATGTATATAGTTTTAAGATGGATATATTTTTCTTAATTAAAAAAAAAACCCTAAAACTTTAAATATGGGTGATCATAATAGCGAAGAGCAGTCTTGAAGGTAATTTCTGTTTATAAAGAAATTTTTACTTTCAAATTAATTTCCTAAATGTTTCTGGGTTTTACCATTTAGATCTTTTTTCTGCATTTATTAAGCTATCATACTAGTGATTATATAGAAGTTAACAGTAAATGGATAAGCATTGGTCCCATATGGATTTGCAGATTGCATGTACTCCTTAGCACGCTGTGTCTTAGTTTATCCTAGATGACTGTCAGAGTCTATTACTCTAGTAATCTCAGTCTAGTTAGAGTCTTTGCTGACAATTTATGCTTCATGGATTTAATTATCTTCTCTTTAATTGCTAACTTTTCAGATGGTAAATCTGCAACAACAATGGAAGATATTCTTATTTTTGCAACCGGTTGTAGTTCCATCCCACCTATCGGGTTTATACCCTCTCCGTCAATTGAATGTCTACATGGGGATTTTCCTGTTGCCAACAAAAGTAAAAACTGTTTAGTTCTACCAGTCACCAACACATATGAACAATTCCAAGAAAATATGGATTTTGCCATAAGAGACACTCTAAGACTAGAAAAGGAAGCAAGGGCTCCCTTACTACCTCGGACATTAAATGTTTCTTCTAATGAAGAAATGCTTTTTTAAAGGCTGCTACTGATACCTTATTAATCATCACTTCTGAACATTATGGCCCAGCTTCTTGGCACAACAAAATTTATGACTTTCTCATAAAGGGATGGTTTGGCTTCTGAACCACTGAAGGTTTGGTTAATGCCTTCTAATCATGTTTGGTGATAGCTTTCTATTTCTATGCTGCCTTTGTACCTTCAGTATGAATATTCTCTATGACTGTGCTATCTTGATAACTTCATATATTTTTAGAATGGTTGTACAAACCGTTCAGCTGTACAGGTGCTCAGCTATATTAGCATGACATATGAAAAACTATTTTCTCGAGTTTTATAAATTAGAATTTCCTTTTTAGGATGACACTTTAGTATTGTGCAGTTATCACATTTGTTTTGTTTGTTCTGCTTAACTGTTTGTGGGGTTTTGGGAGTTTTTGTTTTTGTTTTCTCTCTACTTAGTCCTCGTCTTGAAACCTGGCTATGTAGAACAAGCTCTCAAATTTCTTTATTTTAAGCATTAAATAGAAAAGCTGGCTAAGTCATGTCATAAGTTAGAGGCATTTTTTAATGGTTTTTGTTTTGTTTTGTTTTGTTTTGTTTTTTTGAGAGACAGGGTTTCTCTGTGTCACCCTGGCTGTCCTGGAACTCACTCTGTAGACCAGGCTAGCCTCATACTCAGAAATCCACCTGCCTCTGCCTCCTAAGTGCTGGGATTAAAGGTGTGGGCCACCATCGCCCAGCTTAATGTTTTTTTTTTTTTTAATGAAGTGACCAATACAACAAATAAATAATGACTAATTAGAAATAGTGTATAGAAAGCAAAGGTTTACAAATAACTCTAGAACCTATGTGTTCTCCTTTAGCTTCAAATCATACCTGAGGAGTTTTCAGTATGCTTGAAAATACCTTAGAAAGTATATGTTGTTTATATTCTTGTGTAGTTAGTATGTCTCATGTTTGAAACCATCTAGGTGTTTGAAGAATCTCTGGATTGTCACATGGTTTCGCTACATAACAGCTATTTATTATAAAGATTGTTGTATGATTGGTAAGATCTCACCATAGCATTCTATAGTTAACCTCTTTTGCTTTCAAAAATACATTGTATGATTGATGAATAAATTATAATTTAAAACTACAAATTAAAAAAATACTCTAATTTTGCCACATAGAGATAAATAATGTATTTTGTATATTCTTTAAACTATTTATTTTAAACAATTTTTATTGTCTTATGACAGGGTATGTCTGTAGAGCCCAGCTGTACTAAGTTTGCAGTCTTCCTGCCTTAGTCACTTAGCTGCTGGGGTTATGATGTATATCAGTGTACCCAGCAATGTTTATTTTTTGGTATATGAATGCTATCAAGAGTAATAAGAAACAATGTAATAAAACAAGATATCTACAAGGCATGATGGCACACTCCTTTAATCTGAGCCCGAGAGACTAAGGCAAGAGGATCAGGAGTGATAGCGCAAGTTTAAAACCATCCTGGCCTACATGATGGTTTTACCCTGTTCAGTAAAGAAAGAAAGAAGTACATGACATACTCATGGTAATGTCTTCACACATTAACACAAAATATGTGTTAGCTGTTGGTCAAGAAACACAAGATTTAAAGGGGATGTAGATCCCTTAAATAACAGGATTGACTTGATATTGGCAATGCCCTTCTTAATGCCAAAGGAAAACTCATTTGTCATCATAATGCCATTTTTTTTTTTTTTGTTACCTCAGAACTTTCCAAGTTGTACTTAACAGAACTAATAAAGATTCTCTTTATTTTGTGCATTTAGCAAGAAAGCATTTCTTTATCTTGTGTTAAATGTTGCTAGATGTTTCAATGAATAGTTTAAGTCTCAAACTCAATAGATAGCTTTTATTCCAAATGTGTTGATAAGTTGTTTCTTTATATTTTAAAATGCTTAATTCCAGATGGGGAGATGGCTCAGCAGTTAACAGCCCTCTAAAGGTCATGAGTTCAGTCCTGAGCCATCTGCAAAATGTTTAATTCCTAATGTTTTAAAAGCTGTCAAATCCATACAACTCCAAGATGCTATTTTTTAGCTTGTAGTTTGAGTTATTTTTCCCCCCTAGGATAGTAATTAAAGAGAACACAGCCCTTGTAGAGCATTGGGTGGGATTATGGAGCCTTGGACTGGCTGGCTGCAAGTGATTTTATTCCATTTACTCTGTATAAAGAACATGGCCTTGGTGGTGAGATAGATGGTCTTATTAACAGGCTATTTACTTCAAGTGAAACATCAGATTTCAAGATGTCTTTTGGTTTGAAGGTTTTTTCCCATGGTCTTTAGATCAGTCTATATACAATTGAGGCTTATCAGATAAACCGCAGTGTTACTGTGTCATGCTTGTAATTGTTCCTGTGCTGATTTATAGTATAGTTCTTACATTAACATATTTAGTTTCAAAATTATGAAGGAGCAGCCTCATGTTTGGTTATGTTAAAGCCTGAAATAGCATGGTCTCTGTTGTCTGCATTTATCTTTCCCCTAAGTATATTGGAACCTTTGGGAACTTGCACATTCAGTGTTTATAAAAGGGTGTGTGATGGTAAGTTTTTCCCATGACTTACCTTTAGTGTTCGGTCATAAGAAAATGGAGAGTTAATCCCAGCACTTGGGAGGCAGAGGCAGGGGGATTTCTGAGTTCTAGGCCTTCCTGGTCTATAGAGTGAGTTCCAGGACAGCCAGAGCTATACAGAGAAATCCTGTCTCAAAAAACCAAAAAAAAAAAAAAAAAAAAAAAAAAAAAAAAAAGAAAGAAAGAAAGAAAGAAAGAAAGAAAGAAAATGGTGAGAACTGGACTCCGTTCATAAACATGGTTGCTATTACATATTTGTTATGCTTCAGATAATGCAGTGTAAAGCATTAAACACATTTAATGATGAATTACTTGAATTTATATTATCTGTAACTTGGGAAAATTTGCAGTCCTTGAAAGAGACTCAGTTTTCAAGTTCTATTTCAACCACCTTCAAATATACCCTACTATCCACTGTGTACCAGAGTCTGTGCTTGGAAGTAGTTTATAAATTGGCCTGTTTAAAATGTGTCAACGCATACTGTTGGAGATACACCATGGTGGTAGGATGGTTTGCCTAGCTAGCATGTGCAAGGTTGGGTTTCATTTTAAAGTATGACCAAAACATTACACAAACACACACACACACACATACGAAAAAGCATGAACACTTAACAATAACGTTTCTAAGGAAATGTTTTTATGCCACTAAATGTGAAGTAGTGAATGCTCATATAAACTAAGTCAATGTGTTGGGAATCTACCTTCATTAGGGTTACTATTGCTGTGATGAAACTGACCAAAAGCAACTTGGGCAGGAAAGGGTTTATTTTGCTCACTTCCATATCAGTGTTCCTCAATGAGGAATCTGCAAATGGGAGTTGATACAAAGTGATTGCTGCCTACTGGCTTGCTTGACATGGCTTGCTCATTTTCTTTCTTATGGAAGGCAAGGACACTAGTCCAGGCGTGGCATTGCACACAGGGGCTGGGCCCTTCCCATTATCACTAATTAAGAAAATATATGCCTTTCAGGCTTGCCCACTTCCTCATTTCATGGAGCCATTTTCTCAGTTGAAGTTCTCTCCCCTTGCATGTTTCTCATTATGTCAGGGATCTAATAAGGATGTGATGATCTTTTCATGCAGATAATGTTTCTTTTCCTTTTTATTAGTATATACTTATTTAAAACAGTGGCTATAATGACATTTATATATGCATACATGTATGTAACAAACTTTGTTCATACTCCCCATATTGCCTCATACTTACCCCCTCCCCTATTCCCAATATTGTCCATTTACAAGGCTAATCTTACTAAAGTGGGTAAGATTCAAGATCCTTCATTCTCTTCTGAGAGTTCTTTGAATTCAAAAAACAAACTGTTCTGGGCTATTTTTCAATGATAAAATTATCCCCCTAATGTTGTTCAATTCTTTAAACCAAAAAAATCTGGAGTTAGATAAACAGCTACAGTAAATTTAACTCTGAAGTCATGATTTTTATTCTCATAATAATACAATATTAATATCCTTCTTGGTCTTAGTTTTGCAAGGACTATTTTATATAGTTGCTCTTCTGAGGGATTTTTTTTCTTTATATGTTTATTCCCCACATTACACACTATTGGGCAGAAATGCACACTGTTAACATTGTCTTAAAATTTTATAATAATGTGCCTTATATAGTCTTGGAAGGAGTTTGTAATGGAACTGAAATGGTTAAATGACAAATTTGTGGGAATGCTCAGGTGAAGAAGATTAAACTCATTGGAAGGTAGAAAAGCCATTCTGGTTTTTAGTCCATGGATGCCAGAATCAAGAATACTTCTCCCAGGGCACAAACTGTCCATTTTAGATAACCTGTTGTAGCTTTCTAAAAATAGATGTATTTTTATATCTGTCAAGTAGAGCTCATGTTTTATTGTTAAAAAATGCAATCTTGATTGCAAGATTGATGCAAGGTTTAAAAAATAAAAACCTTGAATAATTTTGAAATCCAAAGTTTTGAAAGTATGATTACATTTCAGAATCTGACTGCCTCAGAGTTAACCCCTAATGCAATGTCATCGGTGGATTCATTGGTTGGCAATAAGTTGTCATTGTATATATTTTTGACATTAATAAAATCTATTATGTAAATGGTCGGTGTGGAATTATTTAATAACCACAGGCCTTAAATGCACCAAACCTGCCAGCGATCATCCAGACTCTGCTCAGAATCATTTCTTTTTTTGTTTGTTTTTTTTTCGAGACAGGGTTTCTCTATATAGCCCTGGCTGTCCTGGAACTCACTCTGTAGAGCAGGCTGGCCTCGAACTCAGAAATCCACCTGCCTCTGCCTCCCAAGTGCTGGGATTAAAGGCATGCACCACCACTGACCAACTCAGAATCCTTTCTTTAATTTGCACTATTTAGAGGAAAAATTCTGCCGTTTGGCTTTTCTGTGATTTTTATACCCTAGCAGGCCAAAGCCCTAAGCTAGCTCATTCTGAAGAAATCGGACTGAATAACTTACCACGTTTGTAGTTTTTGTTTTCAAAGAGGGAAGGGACACTACTGTCATGGAAATCAAGAAAAAGCCATTTCTGCCGTCTCAATTTGGTCATGTAGTTTTTACGAGGATTTAAACGTGGGAACTGCCATATCAATTAGATTCTAATTGCTACACCATGCCCACGCCCTGAGAAGCAGTTTAAGAGTAGCAACCTCAGGAGGCTTGCCCTGATTGGTTGGAAACTCTGGGAAGTCAGGAACGCGGAACGGCGGGGACTACGGGCGAGGGCCGGGACTGAGGAGGCGGGCGGCTACCTCTTGGCCCGCCCCCTGGTTCTGCTTCCGGCGCGGGAGGTAGGGCCACGTCATCTTTGGGCTCCCAGTGCCAGCCGGGCAGTGAATGGTGGGAAGCAAGATGGCGGCCACGGCCAGCATTCGGGACAGGCAAACAGGTATTTCCTTCTCTCCAGTTTGTTCTGAGCAGCGACCTGCCATCTTCTCCGGGTCGTTTGTACAGCTCAGAGTTGAGCTTCGAGAGCTGCTCCATTTTTAGGTTGTGGGGAAGAGATGCCTGCGGCTTCACAGCCTTTGCCTGTTTCCACAGGCAGAGGCTTAAGTAGGCTGGTTGCTACAGTGCTAGCTACTTAGTTTTTAATTACCGAGTTTTAGAAGGCCATCACGGCAAGGACTGGTAGCTGGTGTTTTCTTTCCTATATTATAACCTAACAAGGTTTATAGGTTTGTGTTCGTATTTCACGTCTCCCAGGTTGGTTTGGTTTTCACTTTCAGTTTTAGGTTTTTTTTTTAAATCTGTTTTTGACTCTTGAGCCATGATTACACAATTTAAGTATTCTTTTCAGAGCTCCTTACTTTATGCCATCTTCTTTGGACCCGTATTGGGAGAAGCTGAAGAAAAATGCCGGCTGATAATGATTTCCTACTGCAGCTTGCTGGAAGAGACTTCAGAATGTCAAAACATTAACAGCGTCCTATTTCAGTTGTTCCACAGATAGTAATCTTAAAATGTATAACAGTTGAATCTTAAGTAGAGCATATTTGTACACCCATTTATAAAGTAAAATTTAAGGATACATATTTCTTCTCTTGGTTTTAGTTTTTTTTTTTTTTTTCACGTGAGATACTCCTGATTTTCCTTATTTTCAGTTAACTACTGAAACTTCGTGTATTGTATATTGGTCCCAAAATAATTACTTGTACATATATATGTATATTATGTATAAATGTGATATGTTTAAATCAGAAATAATTTACATATACTACTTGTCTAGAAACTTCCAAAGAGAATAGAAATGGGACATAAGCCATAATGAGCTTTAATTCTCTTGAGCTATACTTATTTGTATGAAAAATAATTGGTTACAAGCAATACAACATAGCAATAAAATTTGAACTGTGCCTGATTCCTTCCCTTGTCTTAAAAATAAGTGATAGATTTGAATGTAGCATTTTGGACAGAAAGCATACTGAGTTGTAAATTTCTCAGTAGGTAATTTAGTAAAACTGGTCATGGTAAAGCATAACTTAAATATGGTAAATAAATAAATAAATATTTGAGAATGCTTGATAATTATTTTTATTTGCAAGCAAATAGAAGCCCAGCTTCTCTTAGAAGTTTGGGTCCAATATCTTAATAAAACTTAATGAATTAGGTTTTACTACCTACCAGTAAAACTGTCGTGATGAAAGGGAGCCTTTTAAAAGCTGAATTTATGTAACAGTACATTTTAATATTCAGACATCGGAAAACACTAAAGCCTAATATTACATTTTGTCTTTTGGTGGAAAAAACTTCACTATAACAAAATCCCACATTATTACTATATAGTTGTGCTACATCAGTTACTGAGTTCATACTATAAGTGGGTCATGCCTTATTTTCAGAACAGAATCCTTTGTAGGAATAACATTTTGTTGATATCTGTTGAGAATATTTAGGAACAACAATCCTGAAATATTCTAGGTAGAAGCTTTGCTGCAAAGTAGTTTGTAGTCAGTTTGGACGGATGAGATAATGGTCAGTGCACTGAGAATTTATCATTAGTTTGGGTAGTTATCTCCATTTTACAGATGAATAAAGTACAAAGGTGTTGACTAGCATGCCTGTTTCTTGGTTTGTCTCCCTGTAGTACCTCTGTCACCTCAAATGCCACCTTTGTGAAAGCATGCATTACTTTTCTTCTCTCTCCTGTCTTCCATTCAACAGAGTAAGCTGTTTCCTCCTGTTACTATTTCAGATTTTTGCTTGTCTGTCTTCCTTGTCTCTCAGTGTTGCATAGCCCCAATCAATTACTTTTTCTCTTGATGTGATTTCTTCTGACCTCTTGGCTTTTAGTATTATATTCTGGTGTCTTGGTTTTCTGTTGCTATGAAGAGACATCATGAACATGACAACTCTTATAAAGGAAAGCATTTAATTGAGGCTTGCTTACAGGTTCAAAGGTTTAGTTCATTATCATCATGGTAGGGAGAATGTGCCTGCAGGTAGACATGGTACTGGAGAAGCAGCTGAGAGGTGCTCATCCAGACCGACAGAGAACAGGGAGAGAGTCTGGGCTTGGAAAGGGCTTTTTGAATCTTCAGAGGCCACCTCCAGTGATACATTTCCTCCACACATCCTAATCTTTTCAAATAGTGCCACTTCCTGGTGACCAAGTAGTCTCTGAGTCTAAGGGGCCATTCTCATTCAAACCACCACAGCTGGTGAGTCTCATGTCTACATGGCTATCGTAGACCTCTATTCTGAAATCAGGCCACTTGATATTAATGAAAGTTTTCTTATAATTCCTCATGCAAATCTCCATGTGGTTTTTCTTTTCTTACTTTAACTCAAATTTAGATTTGTCAGTGAATCCTGCCAGTTTTACTCTAAAACTGTCCAGTACCTGTTGCTGTCTCTCCACACCATCTCCTTGAATTTCTGCAATAACTTTCTATCTGTGCTGTTCCTTTTACAACCTTATTCCCTTTTATTCATTCACAGAATAGACCCATACTGAGCTTGGCATGCTTCTTATTTTGACTATCATAAAGGAAAGCAATCTCCAAGTTCACACATGAACTTGTGTCTGCCTAGCTTGATCATTTTGTTAAACTCCACACTTGGATCCTCCCCCCTAACCCCCATTTGTTTCCTCTCTGTAGAATCTTCTTTCATAGTAATTTATGTGTCTCACTCCCTCACTTCCTCTAGGCCTTTACTCAAATATGTATTTCTCAGGAGGCCTTCCTAATCACTATTTAAAATTATATCTCACCTTACTTTTCTCCTTTCCTGGTCCCATAGCATTTATCATGATCCCTCCCATACATCCTAGGTTTTACTTAATGTATAAGTGACCTTTGTCCCTCAACAATAATGAATGTAGTGCGACCCCTGAGCGCACTACAGTTTCAGACAGGCCATTTAAAGACATTCATGCTAAACTGACTGCCTTATAATGACATTTTTTCCCCCTACACTGGTTTCTTAAGCACCCAATAAAGTGTTAAGTTAAATAAAGTGTTAAAAAAGAAAAAAGAAAAGAAAAAATTGTATGAAGACAGGTAATTTTTATTTGGTCTATTCATGTGATGCCCTATAGTTAGGGCAGTATCTAGCACATGGTAGACACTCAGGAAACATTTTGCTGAATGAATGAATGAATGAATGAATGAGCAAACTACATATAAATGATGTGTTCACTCAAGTGAATGAGTGAAGAAATTTTTCTGGGTAAGAGAAAAGCTACTTTAACCAAGTGTATAAAGAAAACTAGTTTATTGCTTCCAGCGCAATGATTTAAGCACTAGAGTGTTAAACTCTGATGAGGTACATTGTTTTGTCACTCTTTAAACGGTATGCCATATGCTTCATTAACAAATTACTTGTATCAAACGTCTTTGAACTAGTTAGGCTTGGAGTTGGAGAATCTTTCCTAGTTGAGCCAAAACAATGTGAGATTATCTACTGGAACTGGTCTTTCATGGTGAGATGAATTAACGTCTATTAACTCTGAGAATGCCACATCCCAACTCACATGGCAGATAGGTTGAGAGTCTTCCTGCTTGTCACTGAGTGAGGAATATGATCAGCTTCTAGAAACGGGGTTCTCTTGTGTCTTTAGTGCCTGGGCGTGGGAAGAGACACCACTGAAAGCATTCAATCCAAGAGCACTGTGTTTGTGCTATTCATGTGTAAACCTCTGTCACTTTTAGAAGTAGGCATAAGTTGTTGGTCATGTGTATTACTGTAGTACCAGCATTTTCAGGGAAAAAAAAAATATGTTGGGCTGGCAACATGGCTCATCAGGAAAAGGTGCTTGCCACCAAACTGATGACCTAAGTTTGATCCCTAGGACCCACATGGTAGAAGAAAAGAACCAACTCCCACAAATTGTCACATGGCCTCCACATGTGTGGAATGACATAAGTGCATGCACACAGGTACACACAATAAGTGTAAAAAATAAAAAAGATTATGTACACACATAAGTATCGTCCTTTACTTAGCTCTCTGTATTCATGGTTTTGCATCTGTGGATTCAGACAACTGCAAATCAAAATGATTATCAGTAAAACGTGTCTGTACTAAATGTGTACAGAAATTTTTCTTGCCATTGTTCCTTAAACAATGAAGTACAACAACCTGTCATTTACATTGGTCTAGGTATTAATAGCTAATCTGCTATGACTTAAGGGACTTCCCTTAAGGTATGTGCAGATACTGTACCATTCGAGGTTTTAAAATACTATCAAAGATACATTAAATGTGAGGGACTTGAGCATCCAAGGCATTTTAGTATCTAAAAGAGGTTCTGATGTGGATGAGTGAGAGTTGTGTTGAAGCGCATGCAGTCTTTTCAAGGATAGTGCTGAACAGCATTATCACCTGCCTACCTCAGCCTGTGTTTAATAACAGTTTTTTTGATGGGTGAATAGGCTATAAGGATATTTGTGTATTATATAGTGCTATATTTGTAGTTTGGATTGTAGATTATTCTGTATTACCTAATGTCCAAATGCATTTAAAAATCAAAGTAGCCTGGCATGTGGCACATGTCTTTGATCCCAGTACTCAGGAGTCCGAGGAAGGCAGATCTCTGTGAGTTTGAGGATACCCTGGTGTACTTCATGAGTTACAAGGCTACCAGAGAAGGTAGTCACTCCCAAATCACCTAATCTGTACGTTTTCTTGAGTGCTTGGCTGTCTCAGTTTCAAGTACTTGTGTGCAGGAAGTCATATGTTTAATCTTCAGCACCACATAAAAACCAGGGGTTGTGGTAGTGCATGCTCTCAGTTACCCCAGCAGTTAGGAAGTAGAGGCAAGAATATTAGAAGTCTAAGGTCATCATCAGCTACACAAGGAACTTGAGACTGACTTAATACAGCTATATTGGAAAGAAGGGAAAGTCACACCGACACCCACACACACAGAGAAGCAGCACCAGCTGACATGGCAGATTTTCATCTTCCTTAGAAAAACTTTTTTTTTTCATCTGCTGTGGTTTAAACAGGTGAGCAATAAAAACCACAAAATACTTTAACATGTAAAGCATGGCTGCTGTGATTTGTCAAAGTGGGTAACTTCAGTTACCAGTTTCCTTCTACATTATGAAGTCTCAAGGATTATAAAATAATGAAGTTGTACAACCTTTCTGTGGGTTTATTGGCTGTGAAATATACTATTGAGTAGCTAAGAAACAGATCTATTGTAATGGATCTCCATATGAAACAGTTAAGCATACCATAGGTAGTCTTGTTTTTATAAAAGTTTTCTTCATCAGTAAGCAGTTAACTAGTAAGGTTGTTGTGAGATCATGATAAAGCAGTTTCTTTTGGCGAGGGTGTAAAAGGCATTCTGGGGTTGTCAGGAGAAACAGACATGTGCTTTTTTAGGAGCGTGAGGTTTTTGTTTGTCATTTTTATTTCCCACAATGCTAAGTATCAAACTCGTGTGTTCTGGGCAAGTGCTATATCCCTGAGCTGTCCCACAGACTCCAAAGTGCTTTGTCCTGTTTAGTTCTCACAGCTTTTGGGACAGGTGCCTTGTTTTCTTTTGTTTTCTTTTGCTTTGCTTTGTTTTGTTTTTTAGCTCCCAAACAGATGCCAGTTGGCTGTTGGTGAAATTATCTTAAAGATCTGACCCTAATTTTTACACATCCTGTCATTTCTGTAGTCAGTATTGTTAGCATGTATGCATTTTGTTTATGGTGAGGAAAAACCAAAAGCCTACTATAAATAACTAATGTAAACTTTATTTTCAGTGGCTCTGAAGCGGATGTTGAATTTCAATGTGCCTCATGTTAAAAACAGTACTGGAGAACCAGTATGGAAGGTAAGGGCTACTTAGTGGGAACTTGGGACTTTTTCTTAGTGCTGTAGTGATAGGAATTGGAGGGAATTTCTCGAAAATATAAAATTACTGAATATTTATTATTCCCTACACAGTAATAGCTGTTTACATAGCATGTGTAGTCTACAAGAGGATCATAAGATATGTGCTAAGCTTTGTCATTTTGTAGAAAGGACTTGAGTGTCCAGGAATTTTGGTATCTTGGCAGGTCCTGGGCCCAAACCCAAGACTATCTAGGAACTACTGTCTATGTTCCCCTGGCTCTATATGTTGTAGTAATGTTTACTTTGAAAGTTAAGCACAGAAGAGATTACCAACCATGACTAATTGCCAGCATCACTGCTCCTGTGTTTTTGAGGGACTGTAAAGTAAAAGAAATGCTACTGGAAAGTAAGCATTATGGAAGTGTGGCAGGAGATCTGATAGAACATAGCACTAGGTGACTGAAGAGTGGAGAGAAGCACTGAGCAGAGTTTTCATGCCATGAGCAGTATAGGGCAGAGCTGCAGGAGGCTTTGGCAGAGTGGGATAGGACATAGGAAACTTCTTCATGCTACTCGCAGTGGTTTACATTGTGGGTTGCTTATTACTGTAATTTTCCATGTAATATTTTCTGACCTGGTTACCTAGAGATAACTGAGGCTGCAGAAGTAGAAACTGTGGATAAAGGACTACTCTATATTAAAAGACTGAGAGAGGAGTTTTGGAAAGATTAAGCACCTTTTAGACCACAGCAGATTTTAGTTTCTCTAAAGAAATTCCTGGCATTTCAGAATAGCATTTAATAACAGTAGCAGAGTTCATCTCACCTCAATAGCACTAAGATAGTTGTGAAAAACCACTATTGAAGGTCTCACTTGCCAGCCCAAGCTCTGTAGTTAATAGTGAGGTGGCAGACTAACATGGGGTTATAGTTTAGATTTTGTATATTTGTTTCATTTGTGGTTTTCGTTAGTTTTTGTCATTGATATTGTTAAGACATTGTCTTGGCCAAGCGGTGGTGGCGCACACCTTTAATCCCAGCACCTGGGAGGCAGAGGCAGGCGGATTTCTGAGTTCGAGGCCAGCCTGGTCTACAGAGTGAGTTCCAGGATAGCCAGGACTACACAGAGAAACCCTGTCTCGAAGGAAAAAAAAAAAAGGCATTGTCTTGGACTGTAGCCCAGGTTGACTGCAAACTCACTACAGTCCTGCCTCAGCCCCTGAGTGCTCCATTGCAGGTGTGAGCCACTGTATCTGGTTTAGTGACTTAACTTTTTAAGTCATTATCTAGTTTACCTAAATTGCTTAAATTTCTAAATTTTCTTTATAGTGTTGAAACTTGTTAAATTTCGGGCTTTTACTTTTCTTGTGTGTGTGTGTGTGTGTGTGTGTGTGTGTGTGTGTGTGTGTGTTTTCCTTGCATATGTGTGCACCATAAGAGTGCCTGGTGCTTACACCACCAGAGAAGGGTATTGGATCCTGTCTTAGTTAGGATATGTATCTATTGCTTTGATGAAACTACATGACCAAAAAGGAAACAGTTTATTTGGCTTACACTTCCATATTGCTTGTTCAGTATTGAAGGAAGTCAGTTCAGGAACTTAAACAGGGCAGGGTCCTTGAGGCAGGAGCTGATGCAGGTGCTGTGGAGGGGTTTGCTTATTGGTCTGCATAATTTTGCTTCTCATGGCTTGCTCACCGTGCTTTCTTACAGCATTGCGGCTACCAGCTCAGGGATGGTACCACCGACCATAGGCTGAGCCGTCCCCCATTGATCACCAATTGAAAAAATGCATTTTAGTTGGGTCTCATGGAGGCATTCCCTCGACTGAGGCTTCTTCCTCTCTGATGATTCCAGCTGGTGTCAAGTTATCCCAAAAAACCAGCCAGCACAGATGCCCTGTAACTGAATTATCAGATGATTGTGATCTGCCACATGGGTGCTGTGAATCAAACCTAGGTCCTCTGAAGAGCAGCCGCTTCTCTTACTACAGAACCATCGTCTAGCCCCATATTTTAATTTGAAAGGGGCTAAATTTTTACCTTATCTTTACATGTTCTTAGAAAGGATATTTATGGACTAGGGAAAAACAAGAATTTGTTCTTTATTAAAGGTTAAAAGAAAGACTTTATAGTCTGACTTTTAAACTTAGAATATTTTACAAGAAGTTTCTAAAAGTGTTGCTTTATTTAAACCTAACTGATAATGTTTTAAATAATATATAACTAAATGGATGGGCATCTGGGTAGTAGTGGAAATACTAAACTGAACATGGGTAAGAATTCAATATAATGATTATTAAATAAAATTAACATATGTTTTCTTAATGTGGGTTCTCAATTAGCTATTCATTAATAATGATGTTTAAACAAACCACTTTTTTAAAGGTACTCATTTATGACAGATTTGGCCAAGATATCATCTCTCCTCTGCTGTCTGTGAAAGAGCTGAGAGACATGGGCATCACTCTGCATCTGTGAGTTTTAACAGATTTCTGACAGTGGCATGTATTTCCAGGTTTATTTATTTATTTATTTATTTATTTATTTTGGTTTTTCAAGACGGGGTTTCTCTGTGTAGCCTTGGCTGTCCTGGAACTCACTCTGTAGACCAGGCTGGCCTTGAACTCAGAAATCCACCTGCCTCTGCCTCCCAAGTGCTGGGATTAAAGACATGTGCTACCACTGCCTGGCATATTTTCGGATTTATTGAGAAAGATATCTTTGGTTACTTTAAAAGTTAAAATTTTAAGGACAGATTGCAGAGAAAATTAAAATTAGGTTGTAGTACCTGTGTAACCCTAAGGTTTAAGAGTAGTCTCACTTTGATCTATATAATTTCAGAATTTAAATATTTTTTCATTTTCCAATAGATGTGGTTGATCTTTGAAGAAAAAGAATTAGTGTTCTTTGGTACTCTTCAATCTCTAAAAGGATTTTGTCTAACTTAAATATACTTTAAAAAAATCTAAATTAGTTTATCAGTAACATGAGCATGTTAAGTGACTACGTGAAAAATGGCCTTCATTCTTTGCTATCTTGACTCCTAAGCATGCAACCTCTTTATGTTACCAGAGAACAAACTATAGCATAGAAAATTAATAATAGAAAACTTTGATTGCCACATAGTTGGACAACTTGTTGATGGCAGAGCTGTGGCCATGCTGTCTATCTTATGGCTCAGTGGCAGTGACAACAAGTACAGTTGAGATCTAATTCCATACTGGCTTCACAGAAACAAGACAGACTGCCAGCTTGCAAGTAGAAGAAGCAGAACACTACTGTCACTAGATGGAAATGTTGTATAGCAGTGGAAGATCCCTGACTACCTTGCCTCTGCCTGATAAACTTTATCAGAAAATTTAGCCTCTGCAACAACCTAGTTTAGACCACTTTGAAGGAAGAAACTACTGGTTTCTAGAAATGCAGTTATACCATGTAGGTGGTTGGACAGAGAGCAACAGCCTATGGCTGCCATCACATACCTCTCATTGTGGGTAGTGACATCTCAATAGACAGGAGGTTATTACTAAATGTATCACAACCAGCAGCATGAGCCCCTGTCATTCCTGTTGATTACAGGCATGACTGAAGAGTTCTATACCTAGAGTGCTAGCCATATTTCATATCATAAGCATCATA
This sequence comes from Mastomys coucha, assembly GCF_008632895.1. Lineage (NCBI taxonomy): Eukaryota > Metazoa > Chordata > Mammalia > Rodentia > Muridae > Mastomys > Mastomys coucha. The sequence continues at coordinate 66,281,446 of NW_022196912.1, forward strand.
ACCAATACATTGCTATGACAAACAGATTTTATGGTGAAATGGAGATAATTAAATGAAATTATTCCCCGAATCACCAAGAGAAGACGTGAGCATGTCATGTTTAAGATTATCCGATGATCTCCTTCCTGTGCGTTCAGTTAGGAAGCAGCAGACTGATCAAGATAGGGTCGGGGATGGAGCTCAGCTGTACAAATGCGTGCTTTCCATCCACAGCATCCTGCAGAAAGTAGAGCAACAGAAGGGCTTAAACACCAGGCTGTAAGGGAGTTCCATTTACTTAACATTTCTAAATGCCGCCTACTCCATGTGTGCTTCAATCCTTACATTCCACAGGGCCAGCCCTGCTTTCCTGGTTTTTGTCCACCACCCTCTCCATTTATTTCTATGAACGTTGATGTTGACTTTGAATGTATAGTTGTTTTTCAAGGAGGGTAGTGGTAGAAGAGAATGTCTGGCCATAGGCAATACTAAAAACCTTAAAAATGGGGAGGAAATGAAAATAAAAAGAAACAATCTTACAAATAGATATGACAAATGCCAATGGTGTGGGTTTTGCATTGTTTTTCATCTTTCTAAGGTAAAGAGCAGGTTAACTAAGTGGCTAATAGCAATAGGAGTGTTAGAGCACTAGCCACTGGGCTATAGACTTGTAGTTTGAGAACTATTCTTTTTCACTGTCTCTTTTTTTTTTTTTCCCCAAGACAGGGTTTCTCTGTGTAGCTCTGGTTATCCTGGAACTCACTCTGTAGACCAGGCTGGCCTCGAACTCAGAAATCCGCCTGCCTCTGCCTCCACCTCCCAAGTGCTGGGATTAAAGGCGTGTGCCACCACCGCCAGGCTTACACTGTCTCTTTTTAAAAGCACCTGAGGAGGAGAAATGAGTTGTTGTTCTTTCTGTTTTCCAGCCTTTTGCACTCGGACCGAGATCCGATTCCAGATGTTCCTGCAGTGTACTTTGTGATGCCAACCGAAGAAAATATCGACAGACTGTGCCAGGTGATAAATGGATTTTTATCTGGAACTTAAAATTACCTGATTGTTTGAATATCAAGGCAGACTTTTTCCTTTAAAAAAAACAAACAAACCATAGATGCCCATTATGGAGAATCATAAATTCCTTTACCAGCTTACACTTTGAATTTTGATGCTATCTTTTAGTTTTAGTAGAGTAGATTTCTAATTTTTGTCTGGAGAAGCATTATATCAGTAAATTCTAACTCTGGCATAGTGGAGCCTACCTCTAATCCCAGCACTCAGGGTTGATGCAAGAGGATTGTTGCTTGAAGACCTTGGCTACATGACAAATTTTGAGGCCCAAGGGTGCTGCATTGTTAAAGCATATCTCAAAACAACAGTAACAGATTTGAAAATAACCAAGGGTCTCATGTAGCCCAGGCTGGCCTTGACCTCACCATGTAGCTAAAGGTGACCTTGAGCCCCTGACCCCTGCTGCCTCCACCACTGGCTGCACTCTCCTCTATCCACTGTTAAGTTGGGTTGTCGTTTTAATCATTGAGTTATTGGCATACTTGTTAGTTTTCTTTCTTTTTTGAAACAGGGACTCACAGCCTCCAAATTGTAATCCTTTTCCTTTGCTACCTGATGCTAGGATCAAAGGCATGCACCATCAAGTCCAGCATCTTAGAGTTCTTTGTGTGCTAGGCACTTCTCAGGTATATGATAGTATTTTCATACATTCTATAGACAGCCAGTTCGTGCTTCTGATATCCTATTTACGAAACACCCCAAGTCCATGTTTTCTTTTATAAGTTTTATGGTTCTGGCTCTGTCATTACTTTGTTCTTATAGAGTACATTTTTGTCATTTATATATCCCATCTTATAAATGTATGTCACATGCTCCAAAGCCTAGCTTTTAGTTTTAAGAGCTTTTTTTCATGGGCATCCTTTCTACTGTACAAGTTAAACATTGATTATATTTATAGGATCTTCGAAATCAGCTCTATGAATCCTATTATTTGAATTTTATTTCTGCGATTTCAAGAAGTAAACTGGAAGACATTGCAAATGCAGCATTGGCCGCTAGTGCAGTCTCACAAGTTGCCAAGGTAAGAGGTACTTGATCTAGAGCATTGCTAGTATAAAACTCAACAGTGTCTGAAAGCTCCCAGTTGTTTACATCTCACCAAAACAACCTATGAAGTTAGACATTCTCCTTGGAAACACGGTCATTTATTGTCTTTAACTTCAGATAGGAAAAGTAAGGCAGACTAGACGAATTTACAACTTGATGACTTGTGAGACAGATCAAAGTAGGTTTATTTCTAGTATATTTATTTCAGGCTGAGAGTCATGGGATCCTTGTAGCTCTTTCTAGAAATAATTTGAAAGTTTGTTATAAATTATTTGTGATCATATTGACATTACTTTATCTGTTCTCACTACAGTAAGTTACTGGATTTTCCGGATCTTTTTATTTAGGAAAGCAGGTCTAAAGAGACCACAGAGTATATAAGGATAAAAATGTACAACAGGGCAACACTTCAGCTACAGACAGTCTCAGAGAAATCCCAGCTTTACCCTGTGTTGTGTGTGTTTCTAGAATTTTGAGAGGACCCCAATTGTTGCAGTGACTGTATAGACAGGAAAGATGAAGTGTGCATTTGCACATACCCTCACTGCGTCTTAGATATAGCCCATTGCTACTTGTAAGGAGCTTTTAAGGCTTCTTCATATGTGTTGTGAATTAGAGAATCTCATTTCACACAAGCATAGAAACTGTTTTCAGTTTGTTGAACTAAACTTAATATTGCTCAGATAGTTTTTTTTTTAGAATACTTTTAAATTTTTACTTATGTGTATATGTGTATGTATGTACACATGTTGGGGTCAGAGGAGGGTGTCAGATTCCCTGGAGCTGGATTTACGAGCAGCTGTGAGCATGTACACCACCTGATGTGGGTGTTGGAAAACTAATTCTGGTTAAACAGTTTTCTTCTGGGAAAACAATTTGGCCTCTGATCCACTCTGCCTGTCCAACCCCTGGTAGTGTTATAAAATTTGTACTTATAAATTTATAAATGTCATGGTGTAGAAATAGCTACTGTGTGGCTGTTAACATGAGGTTACAGAGTAGAGACCTGTAAATTATAGTTTTCCTTCAAAGGGATGTCCATTCACATCACAGCCACAATTTTACTTTCTGTATCTGTTTCAATTTTGTTTTCTGAAAATATCACTTTTTGGATTGCCCCAAATTTGTTTTCATTGTTTTAAAAATATTTTTTGTTTTTGTTTTTATTATTCTTAATCTCCTTTTTAAAAGATGCATATTTTTATTTATGTGTCTGTGTATATGAATGTATGCCACATGTGTAGGCGCAAGTGGAGGCCAGAAGAAGGCTGGAGTTATAGATTTGTAATCTACCACACATGGGTGCTTGGCACTAAACCCAGGATCTCTTGGTGAGCAAGCAAACACTCTTAACCACTGAGCTATTTCTCCAGCTCCTGTTTTTAACTCTTTATATAGGTAGGCATCCTGCTTCTTGGTATAATTTTTAATTTTTATTTATATTTAATTATAATTTCCCTATTTTTGCCATTTGGTGATTCAGCCAAACTAAGTTTTTACTATATTGTAAAATTGTTTTTGTTTGTTTGTTTCTAGGTTTTTGACCAGTATCTCAATTTTATTACTTTGGAAGAGGACATGTTTGTATTATGTAATCAAAATAAGGAGCTTGTTTCATATCGTGGTATGTAAAAACATACAAGTCATTGTAATATTTGACAAAATATATAGCAGTGTATATTAAAGTACACAAAACACAAGCTTCAGATTAAATTATGTCACAGGTAAATAAGACGTAATAAGTTTGGTTTGTAATTCAGTTAAGTGCAAGCTTGCACAAGTGATGCACTCATATTAAGACAGTGTCTCCATGCAAGACAGTTCATTATATGTTACCCTGACCTTAGACAAAAGTAACATACTTTACTTCTGTATTGATTTAAATTCTGCTCCAGATTGTGAGCTTCTGAGAAAAGACAATATTCTCTTGGCTTCATTGAAATCTCTAATACATTTCCTTACTGAAATTAGAGAAAAAAATTTGTTTAGGAGACATGGTCTTGTTTGCAGCCTAAGCTAGCTTCAAACTTGGGATCCTCCTGCCTTTCAAAGGCTTTCAGATATCAACACTGTTATCCTTGGCTCAACTGAGGATGTCAGTTGTTATTCACAAAAGTCTGTTTACAGTTTGTTGATTTTTCAGACTAATTAGCACTTAACCTTGTGTTTGAAAACCTAGCTTCCCATAAGCCTTTAAACTTAGAAATTTTAATTATAAATCTGATAAAAATGAAAACAAGCACCTTTAATTTTTTTCTTGGCCGATTATATTGACCCAGCTAGTCTCTTGTCAGTCCTGCTCATCCAGCTGAGCTAGAACTCTGTTAAGTTCCGTCAGGCACTTACCATTGCATTTATAAATTTGGTTCATTCTTTTTCTGTTAAAAGCGATTCATCCAGTCCAGGCAAATTTATAAGCCTGTTAAGCAAAACTGCCAGATGTTAAGTAATTTAAAAATAACTAAACGTATAAAAATAGGAAGTTCCTTAAGCATTCAAATACTTACACAGTGACCCTTGGGGTAACATTTGCATTCCTGTCTTTATACTTCTACCTTTTAATGGATTGATGGCGTATTTCCCCAGTAAGGTAAGCACACATCTTGTCTCAGTCACACGGAGGTCATTTGAGACAAGGAACCCTGGTGTCAGCAGCTGATGAACAGTGTGCAGCTGCCAAGGTCGCTGCCTGTTCATAGACCAGGGCTGCACTTCTGGAGAGATGGTACTCATGCCAGATGATTGACAGAATGACCCAGAGCTGATGTTCATCAAGAGTTTTCCGTGCTGCCTGTTTCATCTGGCCTGACTGGATGACAGTCAGTAACACCTCAGTGACAGCGTATTTTCTAGATTAGGTACTGCCTGGTAAAATTATTGTTTTTATCTTCTCTGTTTGGATATACTTTCCTTAGCTACTTTGATATATCCAGTTAGTTTTATGCTTTCCTCATATGCTGATCATGTTATATATTGGTTTTGTAATTTAGGTTGGTATCTACATATTATATGTATATATGCAAGGTTAATAAAGATGTAAATTTTGATTGCTTATTTTTTCCTCTTTATCTTAGCCATCAATAGGCCAGATATCACAGACACAGAGATGGAGACAGTTATGGACACTATTGTTGACAGCCTCTTCTGCTTTTTTGTTACGTTAGGTAAGCTTTTAAATCTATCTGTTTCTTCAAAGAAACTAATTACTTAACAATTCATTTTGACATGCTACACACTCTAATTTTTTTTTAAAGACAGGGTCTTACTGGCTGGCCTTGAACTCACAGAGATGAGCCTGCCTCTGCCTCCCAAAAGCTGAGGTTAAAGGTATGCGCTGTGATATCTGGCTACAGTATTATTTTAACCTGTCTGAATATAGAGAGGTTTTCTAAAGTTGAGAGAAAGCGTGCATTCTATAATAGTAAAATAAAATAATCGCAGTAACAACACAGAGCTATTCCATGTGAGATTTGTCTTTTGAGGTGAATTCTCATGAGCTCAGGCTAGCCTCCCAAGTGCTGAGATGACAGATGCACATCACCATACCCAGCTTAGTAGACCTTTTGAGTTAACTCCTTAGATATCATGGATACTTTCAGCTCCTTAACGTACTGTCTAAGTGGTTTGTTGATGATTCCAGCCTGTTGTTGACTAGCTGTTTTTAGTTTCTATCATAAAAGCTTTAAAACATACTTCTAAGTAGAAAGGTCTGTGCATGGTAGTTTTTAAGGCAAGTGCAAGAGCTCCCAGAAAACATTGGACTTAATGTAAAATAGTAAACTGGATCATCTCTTCACGTTTAACTTTTCACTGAATTAGCTGTAGTTATTTCTATTACATTGAATTTACTATCTAATATATGATTTTATACTTTAGTCATAGATTTTTACAGAAAAGTGATTGCAATTTAGATTTTATACATACCTAAAACCTCTTGATTAAGATAACCCTCACAGATTAATAAACTCTACTAATGATTATTAATAAATGCAGGGCAGTGGTAATGCATGCCTTTAATCCCAGCACTTGGGGAGGCAGAGGCAGGCAGATTTCTGAGTTCGAGGCCAGCCTGGTCTACAGAGTGAGTTCCAGGACAGCCAGGGTTACACAGAGAAACCCTATTTCGAAAAACCAAAATAATTAAATAAATAAACAAACAAATAAATATTAATAAATTCACAAGTAGAAATAAAAGAGAAACCATTTGAGCTATATATATGGGACTTAGATATATGAGGAGAATTTGTACAAATTCTTGGGTTCCTCCCTTTTAGAAATTCCTTCCCCAGTTTTATATCCTAGCCCCAAACTCAGACCTTTGATTTCTGACCCAGTAGGTCCCCTTATTTTCTGTATGTTATTTCTCTGTTGCCACGTGTCTCCATTTCTTCAAGAGTCTTACCTCCATTTAGTTTTTTGCCTGTGTTCTCACTGCCCTCCAGTGGACTCGGGTGTTGGTTGGCTGATGGGCTGACCCCACCAGGGCTGTACTAGGTAAGCACTGTAGTGCAGTGCTGCATCTCCAGCCTTTGTGTTTGTTATCTTCATTACTAAGAACATTGCAGGTATATAACCTGTAGTCATAAACAGAAGTGTTACCCTTTTGTCTGCTGTCCTATACTCTCCTGCCTTTTACCTGTCCTTATGCTTATGGCATGCATGAGAGTTGTTACTGTTACTAGCAGAAGTCATAGTCAAACAGTAAATTAGAACAGAGATGTACAAAGAAAAATACCCAGTGTTTTCCTTACATATACTACAACAGTAGGTAGAAAACAGTCTGATGATGTCATCGGCTTGTTGTTGTTGCTGTTGGTTTTCAGAGTCAGGGTCTTCCTGTGTACCTTGAGCTCATCTTGAATCTCCGTCATCCCAACCTGCTTCTGAGTGCTGGGATCACAGCCCACTTGCCCGGATGACTGTCTAAGTCTGTGTGTTTTCCCTTTTGCTATTTTTAGTTGGGGATGATTCTTTTGAGGTACAGGATCTCATATATAGCACAGCCTAGCTGGTCTTGAACTCTTTGAGTTTCTTATCTCAACTTTCCCAGGGGCTGGGATTATAGATGTTTGCCATCATACCTAGAATTTATACATTTCAAGCATCATTTGAGCTTTTAAAAACAAGCATGCATAATGTAGGCCATCAGAAGGCTTTTAAAAATTAATAGTATTGTACATTTTCACTTGAGACTAAGTCTGCTTTCCTCTGGAAAAGCAAGTGCTGCAATGCAGCATGACAACAGTCAATAGTCATTAACAAACATTCATTAACAACTCCACGCTGCTCTGTCTGAGGCTTTAGCCTTTGATAATTCATTTACTGCATCATAAAGAAATTAGGAGGTTCAGTGAGTTGATGTGATTGTGGAAAGAGACATGTTAGGATCACGCTGTTACCATTTAAGTTGGTGTTACAAAAGGATTACAGTCATTTACTGTTAAATTATTTTTTAAAGTAGTCACATACTGTTGTAGTCCTAAGCTCTTTTTAGTCTTTTTCATTTTGAACCAAATAAAGTAACTTCTGTGACTAGAGGGTAAAGTTATCCTTTGAACTACATGAGGAAGTCCGAATGCTGATCTAGTGCATCCCCTGAAAGTATTAGTCCCACTGATCAGCTCCATGTAAAAAGATTCCTGTCCTGGCTGTTTCTTGCTTAAGGAGAGAGAGGTTAGTTTCTGCAACCTTGTTTTCACTCTTGAGATGTTTAATCCTTTTGTGTCTAGCATGAAATTGTGTGTATCTTGACATCTGCTAAAGTGTACATTTTAACAAAGAGCTGAGGTCATTTCTAACACTTATTATTAAAATAGGTGCTGTTCCCATCATCCGATGCTCAAGAGGAACGGCCGCAGAAATGGTGGCAGTGGTGAGTTTTTGCCTCTGAGTACAAACACTGCTGTATGAATTGCACTCTCACAAGGGCATCAAGGACTCTGGCTACCGGTGTTGTATGTGAAGTACCAATGACAGAAACTTGGTTACTTTGGGATTAATGCCAGAATAGAAGGCCGTTTTTGTGAATGTCTCTGCAGTAAATTGTCGATTCCATGTGCTTGTCTTAATCTTCACTGCACTTTGTGATGTGCACTCTTACGTATTTTACACTTACCTTCCCCCAAAGTATTCCATATTGTTTTTATTAGCAAGTGCTTACTAACAACACACATTTTTAATAGTTGTGTTGAATTGAAGAGAATTTTCTTTAAAGATTAAAAAGGGGATTAGGGAAACCAAAGAATTGCTTTTTTAAAAAAGTGTTCATGGCACAGAAAGACAGTGTAATACACTGCTGTGTGGGCTTGGCTGCCTAAGTGAGCCCTGGTGGAGGCTGGCTCCCTCACAAGCTCCATCTCTGAGCTGAGTTTGCTGAACAAGCTTTCTTTATTTCAGTCATGCTTAAGAGAAGCTTTGTCATATTGCAAAGTGTTCATTACTAATACCAGGATTGAAACCCGTTTTTTAAATTGATTTTCTTAAATACAAGTTATAATGTTATTGAGATAATTAAAATGCTAAGGTATTTAGGTTTTAGAATTTCCACTTTGTAAAGAAAGTCCAGACTTCTTGATTATAAGACATTGAGTCACCTACATAACATTATAAGAAAGTATTAATAGTTCATCTAAAATTTGATTTTCAGAAACTAGATAAAAAACTCCGGGAAAATCTAAGAGATGCAAGAAACAGCCTTTTCACTGGTGATCCACTTGGAACTGGCCAATTCAGGTATTTTTTTGCCTCCTGAATACAAACATGAGTTAATGAGTTTTTGTTTTCTTTTCCTTGTATGATAAGAATACTTTTATCATAAGAGAACTATTTCTTACTTTTTGATCTGACATTAGAATCAAGGTTTTGACTTCAATTGAAGCATAGATAGATACCATATAGAAATGATCTTATTTTGATAGAGATGTTTCTATATGTTTCCACCTATGCAGTGCTTTCGTTTGCACGGCTTTCAAGGTTCCAAGCATTTCTTTTCAGCTATTATCAGTAATCTTGGTGATTGAGACACTGGTAACTTGCAAGCTATTTCTGTCAGTTAGCATAAGCAAGTAATGCCAAAGATACTGACTGCTCAGCTTCTGCTCAGTAGGAATATTAAAAACCCATGGATAGGTAGAGTGCGTTTTGATTTGTTTGTTTGTTTTCTTTTGTTTTTCTTTATATTTGTCTTATAACCCTGGCTATCCTAGAACTCACTCTGTAGACCAAGCTGGCCTTGAGAGTTGCCTGTCTCTGCTTCCCACGTGATGGGATTAAAAGCGTGTGCCACTACCATCTGGCCTGAATTTTAACTGTTTACAGAAGTAAAAACTATTGATATAAAGAAATAAACTTACCAAAATGTCTAAGAATTATTAAGAGGAGAGAGTTTTGCAAAGTTTGTGCAGCTCACGATGGCTTTGTGAGCTTAGTTATTTGGCCATACCAACTCTCGTCATCATATGTCCTCCTCTGCTTTCATTAATATTATTTCTCATTAAGTGGAAACATCAGTTCTCACTGATTGGTTTTCAAACCTTATCTAGTAGTCTCCTTTTTTACCATGCTGTACTGTGTACCCTAGGAACCAATAAAGGGATAAACTTTAAAAATTTGATCTAATCATAATATAACATTTTATCATAATTTATTGAATATTTTTCAAGTTATTTTAATTAGCAATGTGTTGGATAGGTGTTAAATATGTTTAAATCCAACCATAGACTAGTGGTTATCAACCATCTTGATTGTGCTGCCCACAGACATGCTGTTTCATAGTCTTAACCAAGTGTATGCTTCTTGAATCTAGTGGTGTGTATTGTAGCATATCTAAAAGCATCTGGTAATGCTAAACTTACTGTGCACAGGGCAGACCATAATGAGCAAATTACATAGCCTGAAATGTTAGTAGTGCTGTAGTTAAGAAACCCTGCCAGAAGCCGTCTTCCTCCCTTTCCACATACTCTGGGATAATAAAACTGTACTCGTAGTGACATTAGCACTGATATTTGCCCTTGAGTCAGTGACTTATGCCTGTGGGGTAAAGAGGTACTAATGTGGTCCTTGCACAGGAGGAGACCAGTACAGTTAATGTGACCAGTAGAGGAGACTTGTGAAATTGGCATGTACTGCGTAACAGCAGTGCCTCTAGAGGACATCACTAGCACTTGGTAACACCTGGCAAGCAGACTCTGTGCCTCCACTTTGCTCTTGACCTAAACTGCGTTGATGGAATCAAATAGTTCATGAAATGGCATACCCCCTGTCCACTAAGTGAGTAGTTACTGCTGTGGCAAGTGTCTTCATTTTTCATATCATAATGGCATAGAGGTTTTTGATGCCCTCCTTCCAAAGCTGCTTTCTTGAATTTGTGTTTATATTTGTAGGATAAACTGTAATTTTAGAGTATGAAACTATCAAACATTTGGATAAAATCTAGTTATAAGTATTGGTTCATGATTGTAACTGACTAGTCGAAATGTTATACAGCTTTAATATCAGCTGTTCATATCAAAATGATAACACTGCAAAGTACTAAAAAGTTTTAAATGTGTACATTGCTGTCAAGTTTATATAATGTTTTGATCTACATTTGTAGCTTCCAAAGGCCTTTATTAGTCCTTGTCGACAGAAACATTGACTTGGCAACACCTTTACACCATACATGGACATACCAAGCGCTGGTACATGATGTGCTGGTAAGACACTAAATCTTAGCACTTCTTATTGAAATGTGATAAATTGAGTAGTTACCTTAATTTTAAACTAACAGTGTGGCTATAGGCACAAAGTTAAGAGGAATAAAAGTGAAAGAACTATGGATAAAATAATAGTGATATAGGTACTTGAGAAGTTTATAGTTGTGAATTTATGATCTTTAAGTAAAGAGTAATTAGCAGCATTATTGGCAGTGATGGGAAGGAAGCAGTGGAGGAAAGAAGCAGCCATATTTTTTCATGCTAAGTAAGTAAAATTTAAAAATTGAAATCATTTCCCTTAGAGAGCAAAATTAATTTCTTCCTTTTCTCTAGGATTCAGATAACTTCATTTAATGATAAAAAGGAACAGTATTTTCATGTTATCTAATGTTTTCTGAAGCAATTTTAATTATATGCTTAAAAATGTATGTCTATGTTCATACTCACCAGCTAAATGTTTATTTTGTAGTGTATAGAAATAAAGCACAGCCCCAACCTTCAAAGGCAATGAAAAGAAAATATATGCCAAAATAATTTCTTTAAAAATACTAGTAACATCACAGTAGTCTCCATTTTATAGACAGAAAAACTGAGAAGCAAGAGAATTTTCCAAGCATAGTGGCTGATTTTAGTAATCCCAAGACTGGAAGCTGTGGCAGAAAGATGACCCTGAGGTTCTCTTAGCCTCAGGTGAGACCCTGCCTGAAAAAAGAGAGGTTAAACAATCTGAACCCAAAATATTGGCTCTAAAATAAGCATTCTAGTTGACCTACTTCCAAGACTATCTATCATATAGATAGATAGATATGATGAACAGGACTAAGATTTTAAAACCAGACAGACCTCACTTGTAAAATGCAGCCAACTGGGAACAGAATACTCTAAGTAGAAAGGTTTGGGTGTGTTTGAAGAATGGAACGGTAGCATACTAGCCACAGTGAGGTAGCATGGGAGTCAGGGAGAAGGTCAGTAGGACGTAGGAAGCAATATAGTACAGTACTTGGGCTCACACCACATGTCAAAACAGATTGAAATGAGTTTAAGGCAGAATGCAAAGAAAAACACTTCCTTTTTTTTCCTGCCTAGAGAGTTGGGAAAGGAGAGTGATTGCTGGAAGCATAATGTGAGGTCCAGAAAAATGAGAGAAATTACATTTTTGTGAACCAATGGGAATGATCAAGAAAACATTTAATGATACAGGAGATAAGACTACCCAGCAGGGAGCAACAGTGAGTCGTATAGATTGTAACATTAACATTTGGACCATTCTTTGTTGTGCGGGCCTCATGGACATGCTAAGATACTTGTCAGCATCCCTGACATTGATCAATCCTCAAAGTTTCTTTCCACCATGCCAAGTGTATCCTGGGGAAAAGAGGTAGAACAGGATAATATTTGCCTCTGATGGAGAGCAATTATTACTGACTAGTGAAGTGAGTTTCAACACTGGTGTAGGTCTAGGGAGGGGAAGGGTAAGCCAGTTTGGAGATAGCAAAAAGAAGACAGTCCCAGGTCCAGAGCTGTGTGAAGTTAAAGGAAAATTATCTCATGCTGAAAGCGGTAGGTAGCCCTTTAGAGTTCAATTAGAGAACAAAACCAAGATGTTTAGAGAGATATTCAAAATGGCTTTTCTCAATGACTGAGTTTCAGAGATTGTAACAGCAGGATTTTCAAATCTGAGTACAAATGGGAGATGAGATTTGGTGGCGGGGGAAAGATATACAGAATGGGCATGTTGAGCATCTTAGTCATGGCCTCTAGTCATGCTTTATTAGTAGCCCTCCAACTGTGTTGAGGGACCCAGGGGTCTAAGGGTCTGAGTAAAAGCATGCCATTTAGGGATCATCTCTCCTGTTTGTGGTGGTGTGGGAGCTATCTAGAGCACTGAGATATCTTGGGACCTTTTCCTTTCTTTTCCTTTCCTTTTCTTTCCTTTCCTTTCCTTTCCTTTCCTTTCCTTTCCTTTCCTTTCCTTTCTTCCTTCCTTTCTTTTTTCTTTCTTTTTTTTTTTGAGACAGTTTTTCTATGTAGTCCTGGCTACATAGAAAAAAGATACACCTCAAACTCAAAGATACACCTACCTCTGCTTAAAGGCATGTGCCACCACCACTGGGCTAGGATCCTATCTAATTGCTACACTTAAAGCATTATTGGGCTCCTTGACTCTCTTAGATGTAGGAAATTGAAGTATAAAATCCTGTACATATGGGAAGGAAGACATATATGTACATAATTTCAACAGAAAAGACTAATGCTGAGTCCTTGTCAGAAGACAGGAACATAGAACTGACCAAGGCTCACACTGGTCTCCTGTGATGAAGCAGAGTGAGGAATGGAAGTTTTTATGCTACTCAGTAGATGCACTCATCTCCCACTCTGTCAAGTTAGAACACACTCTATGTTGTTATTTAATTAGTAAAAGCTTAGGGCAAAACAAACATGGTGGCTCTCAAAGTCACTTTAGAGCTAGAGGCAGAGCGGAGTGAGTGAAGGCTGTTATTTTTCCTTTGATTCATCTTCATTTGATTGTTTGCAGCCTCACAGAGGTTGGTTATAATAACCACATGAGGTTTGGTGACCTTCTTCTGCTAGTTTTAATGCAGTTTTTAAATTTTTATTTGTTATTGAGTTTTTTTGGGACAGGTTCTCACATCATAGCCGAGGCTGATCGGCTCACCTCCCTGCAGCCCTCCTGCCGTTGCTGGAGATTATAACTGCCATTATTTCTTTTTTAAGCTCAAGGATGGTTTTATTAATTTAAAAAGAAAACCTCTGGGGATTGTGGGCTGTGCAAGCTTGATAGTGTGCAGAGAAGAATTGAGGAGCGGAAAGGACTAAAGCCCTGCTGTGAGAGTTGAGCTGTGGTGCCCCAGCCACATGATGGGAGCCCCATGGACCAGCACAAACTCCCCTGGGACCTGCTGGTGTCCGAAGACAGACAGAAAAGGACAAAAAGTCACAACTGAGGAAGATAAGGAAGACCCGGCAGAACCTAACAGAGCTTTAAGGAACCTTCCTTACTCATTTTTTTTTTAAAGCTACTTTGGAATTTTCAGTTTTCAGAAGTCTTCATAATTAATTCCCTTTGTCTCCACAAGATGGAGTAAAACACCTACTTTGGTAACAAGGTTGACTTTTGATTTTTGTTTTTTATATCATTTATGTTGGCCTGAAAAATCTAAACCATTGATAATTATTTCTATATTAGATCTTTGAAAGAACTATAATAATTGAGACAGCTTTTCTGGGTGTAAAATGGTTAGTTTTTAAACTTAAATATACTCTTCAGACAATAAAGTTTGCAACACCCTTCTCCGGTTTTGAGAATATAAGAACCAATAAATGATTAGACAGTCCAGGGCTTTCAGTGTGCCTCAGCCGTGGGCGGGCAGATGTGGCTGTCCACCAAGGGAGAATGCTTGCCCTTGGTCAGCAGTGGGCAGGCTTCAGCTTGGTAGCTTTTCTTTTACTGAGCTTTGTTCTCCAAATCTCAGAAGTCTCTCCTGTACCTTTTACCACTACTAGTAATTCCTGTGCTGTTTCCCTTCGTATCCTAATTGCTTAGTGACCATTTTCTATCCCTGTTTTGAGACATGGCCTTCCTGTGTAGCCCTGCTGGGGAACTTGCAGCAGTCCTCCTGCCTCGGCCTCCAGAGTGCTGGGACTACAGGATTGAACTGTCATGCTTACCTCATTATAGCCTTTGCTGTTGTTTTCTCCCTTTATTTCCTCTCCCCACTTGTCATCGTTGACCAAAGTTTTGTGGTTCTAAAGCAATACTTTACATCATCTGCCAATATATATTTGGATTTTTTTTCTAGTAGTCACACTAAAAAGAAAAAAAGGAGCAGATGAAACTTATTTTAATAAAATTTAAGAATCTAATAATGTGAATTTTAGCTCAACACACAATTTATAATAATATTTTATGTTCCTCCTTTATAAATGTGATTCTATTAATTCAGAGTGTTTTTATAATTAGATCCATAGCATAGATTCTATCCAGTTCACAGATCCTAGGGTTATGAGGAACTCTAAATAGAAGTGAACAAGCTTTCTAGAAACATTGCTAACACAGGATTCCTTGGGTTTTAAACTAAAATAAACTAGATCATGCTTACCGGTCTAATCAACATTCGCATCTTAGTTGGTTTAAAAATTTTTTAGTTCCTGTGGTATTTGTGCTTCTTGCCCCATCTGTATGGGGAGCTCTGTTCACATTCACACAGAGATTCAGGATGATGGAAACATCTCAGTCCATACTTTCATATCACTAGAGCAAAGAAAACATTGTGGGTTACATTTCATTTAAGGCACATTTCAAATAGAAACAGAATCAAAATACAGGGTTGTGGGTCAGTGGTAGAGTGTGCTTTTTAGAATGAGTGAGACCTTGGCTTTACTTCCTAGTACCACAGCGTTCTCATGATGCCCGTAGCAATCATTCAGCTTCCCTGAATTCTCCCTAAGATCTTATGCGTATAGACTTGATGTGGATGGGAATGTCTCAGTGGGTAAAGTGCTTGCTGCACAAGTGTAAAGGCCTGAGTCTAGATTCCCAACACCCACATGAAAGCCAGGCATGGCTGTATGCATGTTACCCCGGCGCTCAGAGCTAGGGACGACGAATCCAGGGGTTTCTTATTTCCATGTTTTGGTCATAGAAATTGGGTCATATTTTTCTAAAGACTACCCTACTTTCTGCATGTGGCTGATTGATTGTGCTGGTGGTACAATTTCCCGTGTTTCCTTGTTCCACAATGTCCTGTATAATTGATGGAGGTAGACGTTTGATTTGCTTCAGCGTGTTAAGTCCACTTCATAACGGTGTTGGATAGTTTCTGCTTTATGGCATTGTCAGAAATAATAATGTTTGTCAGAGCTATAGTGATGAGGCTGATGAGTAGATTAAATCTGTAGCCATGTTCTGCCCATTGCAAAGTTCTCTTGCCTCTTTTCTTACTGACATTGGTGATGGTTGTACAAGTTATATGAATTGCTGATGGCAAGTGGAGACTGTATAATGCAGAGACTGTATAATGCTAGCATTCCATCTGTATCTCTTGCAGCTGATATGCCTAAATAAATAAATCCCCTTACCAACTACTTAATATAAATGTTTAGTTATTTGTTTACTTGCCAGTTTGAAGAGTGAATTCATGCCTTAGCAATCTGCAAAACAGTTAACAGTGGTAGTTGTTTGGCTTTATAAAATAATGGATTTTTATATTTGAGATAATATCAAATAATTATAGTCATCCATTTCGATAGTCACATTATGACATCTTTGTTCTGTCACATTGGCCAGAGGATTTTCGATAGCTCGCTTGTTTTCAGTCATCAGCACTTTTTCCCTGGTTCATTATGGCCGTTTTGCTCAAGCCTAGAAGCAGTAGTTTCTCCAGAAGCCGTGACTCCTTTGGGTGACAAACTGCACTTACAGAGTGCAGTGGGCTGGGTCTGTTACTTCTACTGTTACTTCTTTGTTTGTATATATTTTCAGTAGAGACATCACATCTTATAGTGTTCCTCATTTTCTGAGAGTAAAAAATGTATTTTGTTATGACTTACTGTAGTAATATAGAAAAATGTAACATTACATTAGGCAACCATTGGTTTTGTGTAAATTTAAAAGCATCAGTGTAACCTAATTTTTCATTTCATTTTTGTGTGTTATAATCCTTGTTTGGCTTGAGTTTTATATGACAGTTTGATTTGAGCCAAAGAAGCCTTTTACAGCTAATTGTAAAACAAATTATTTGGATTTAAGTTATAAAACAACTTAAAATCTGAGAAACAACATAATAATAACTTAAGTTGTTAAATAACAACATCCCTACATGCTGATATTTTCTCCACTTATTCAAGAGAAGATTGTGATTATAGATACAGATTTATATCTAAAAGCTTACCTCTCTAATATGGATATGTTTATTCTGAAGTGATGTAAGGCATTTGGACCCTACTGTGTAACTTCAGGTTCCCCTCCCATGCTGTGCGTAACTTTTGCTACCCTGCACTCTAAGCTTCAGAACTGTGCTTCCAGCCCTCCTGCCCAGAGAATACTGGATCTGCAGATGAAAAACACAGACACACATAGTTGTTCAGTTTCAGCTTGCCTTATTGGTTCAACTGCTGGGTGCCTCCAATCTACCATGGCTAGCGTGCCCTTCACTCAGTATTCTAAATCTGCATTCAACTTTACTTGCTCAACCACCTTCAGTCCCAGGTCAACACTCCCACCCTCCCAAGTGTAGTAGAAGCAGCCTGTGGTCATTCTGCCTGAGATCTCACATAGCTGCTTGGCTTTTCACCCTCCCAAGCATGGTGAATGAACTCTCCTCTCTTCTCTCCTTGCATCTGCCAGCTGGCCTGCAGGAACCTGAAAAGCCTGCCTATTCCTTCTGCCTAGGAAGTGGCCTGTGGCATCTTTACTGACAGATAAAGAACCAATTAGGGAATAGGACCTTAGTATCAGAACCACCCCTACATGCCAGCTTGTGGGCTCTTACCAAGCTCTGTAGGTATCGTGCTTCTTGAGATAGAAGACTGCTTAATATTTGTGCATAATTGAGTTCGCAGAAACAGAGTGCAGTGCCTCAACACTTTCCTGGCTGTTGTTAAAGGCATTGTCTCCCCAGGTCACATAGCTGACCTGCAGCTGCCTCTGGGGTATCCGCAACTGCACAAATGTGCAAACTGCCTTTTGCTTAGAACTTAGTGTCTAAAACTTACCCTCATTAGAATTAGTTTTGGGAAAGACCTTTGAAGATCTTGGGTTTTTTTAGATAATGCTTTAATTTATCAAAAAATAGGGGGAAGCTGTTGTAGATGTTGCCATCTGACTGAAAACCTGATATGTTTGCCTATTGATTTATTTTTATAGAAATCTCTACTCTTTTCACTGCGTTTGGGGGAAAAAAGACAAATTTAGTCTTTATTTAAGTAATAAATCTTATCTGAAAGAAATAATTATGATTTGCAGGATGCTTGCCAACACTGGATCAAATTATCCCACTGTTTCCTGTTCCTTTCTCACTGATGATGGTACTGCAGACCTCACGCTCCTTAACTCTCAGATGAGCTTTGCTCTAGAAGAGTTGAGTTCCTAGGGTGGTACGACAGGGCCGTGCATTTCTTCTGTCCTGAATGGGCAGGGCCAGGACAGGAGCAGATCCTTGAGAGATGCCAGAACTCATAGGTGGTGCCTCGCATGCCTGTGTTGTGTCTACTTCCACCATTACTCAGAAGCTGGTGTTTTCACTTCCTGTGTGTATTTTTTTATCATTGGTTAATATAAGGATCACATGGTGGGAGCTACTGTCGTTAGTATGAAAACGTTGGTTATTGACCCTTTACTTTTGGCTCCTCAAGTACATATTCAATAAACTAGCTGTTCAGTGATTACCGTAACAGCATATGAAATTAAAAAGGTTATAAATTCTTGCCCGAATGAGAATTTTTTTATATTCTGCTTTGCTTTGTCATGTATGAATATACACACATCTTAGGTCAGAGTAAGTAGGTGCCATCTGCTATTCCAAGTAATCTTGTTCACTCACATTAGCTGCTTTTGGCTGTACAGGTAGATTTGCCTTAGCCTATGGGAGGAGAACAAGATTGCTGAAGGCAGTGTTTTTAGCACTTCCCTGTGGGCTTTATTTGGATCTGGTCACTTGAGCACCATTGTCCATCCTTTCCATCTGTCAGTGGCAACAGTGTAACTTCTACTGTGTTATAAACCATTTGTGTTGTTTTTTATTGATGTCTAAATGTTGTTTCTTTTATATGGTTGAGCAGAGCACAAATTGTTCTGGCTTCCCAGTTTTTGAGATCAAAATTAACTTTTGTATTTGTCTTGCTATTATATAAACAGTGGGGATGTTCTTTCTGCTATTATGTTATTTTCTCAGAACTCTTGGCATCTTTCATTCCTTGGTGGTTTGTGTTTTGAGTACTCTGTCAATACTCAGTAATAATATGCTCTCCTATTTATAGAGCAGCACTTTCCTACCAAGTTACTTGTGTTTGAATGGGATGTGTCATCACCATGGAAATAGTACTTCACTAGTTAGGAAAACCTAGTTGTTTAAAGATGTTTCCCTTCTGTGTCTTTTGTTTTCATAGGTAACTTTGAAAAGCCAGGCTTCTCAGACACAACTCTCAGTGTCTATTCACTGTTTAAAGTGCTTTCATGGTTGTGCTATTTTTTTTACTTTACTCCTGTATGGATGACTTTTTTGCAAAGTGTAGATTAGATGTTAAAATGGGATATTGAGAAGTAGCTAAACCAGTCACTAGTATACTTGAACTGTGATGCAGAGATTTTAGAAATATATTAGAGGTTAAATATTCTTTTGGGTGGTTGTTTTTTGAGACAAGGTTTCTATGTATAGCCCTAGCTTTTCTAGAACTCATAGATTAGGCTAGCCTTGAACTCAAAAAAATCCACCTGCCTCTGCTTTCTGAGTGCTAGGATTAAAGGCATGCGCCACCACACTCGGCCAACAGTTTATTCTTCTTTGTCACACTGGACATTTACTGTCACTCTCGCTAGCCTTTATCTATGCTAAAGAATTTGATTCCGAGTAGCTGTGCTGTGTGGCAAAGCTGGCACAATACTTGTGCACAGAGCCTCCAGAGAACTAGAATCTCATCCTGTTTCTGCCACTTTCTATAGATCCTTGGGCACCAAAGTCAACCCTTTATGGTTTGTTCATTTCTCCTTTGAAATGCAAGTTGTATTAATTTTTCTAACTGTTATGATAAGGATAACTAATGCATGCAGTCCCAAGAATAGTGCTTTCTCCACACCAGCAGCCTCTTGAGTGGTAATGGACTTCATGCAGCAGTAAGAGAAGGATGCTTCATTGATTGTGACTCATTTGAGAGAAAATAGACATGCTTCTCTAGTCTAGCAGTTTAGGCATCTGTCTATCTCATACTTTTTTTAATATTAGAAAAGAAATGATGCTTCAATAAACTGTGATAAAGGAACAGTTTATAAAAGTGAGAAAGTATGCTCTTAAGGATCTGAAGTCAACAATGCTGACCTTGCTTTTATCTAGAATGACTAAATCGTTCTAGGTCTACTTAATTTTCTTAAACCTAGAAAAACCATTAATACCTGCCTTAGGGTTTTATTGCTGTGAACAGACACTATGACCAAGGCAACTCTTACAAAGGACAACATTTAATTGGGGCTGGCTTACAGGTTCAGAGGGTCAGTCCATTATCATCAAGGTAAGAGCATGGCAGCATCCAGGCAGGCATGGTGCAGGAGGAGCTGAGAGTTCAACATCTTCATCTGAAGGCTGCTAGTGAAAGATTGGCTTCCAGGCAGCTAGGATGAGGGTCTTATAGCCCACACCCACAGTGACACACCTACTCAACAGGGCCACACCTTCTAATCATGCCACTCCCTGGGCTGAACCAAGATGATTGCATCATAGTTACACCTGATAATTTCTCATTCTTGCTCAGCATTCTGTTTATCACCATCAAACAGCCATGTTTTTCTTATTCTCTCATCTCATCTGGCCTAAGGGAAGGATTTATTTGCCTCGTGGTCTGAGGGGATAAGATGAAGAGTACTTTTAGGCAGGAAGGGTGACAGGACCAGCTCTGGTCAGGACCTTTGCTTGCTGCATCATGTCAGCATTTAGGAAACAGAAGGAACTGCAGCTGTGACCCCAGGCGGATCCACTTCCTTCAGCATCTTATCCTTATCCCCAAAATGTTTTACACCACTAGCTGGGGAGCAAGCATTCAGGCATGCAAACTTGTGGGGAACATTTTACATCAAACCATGGTTTATCTCTTATCTCACTATTCTTGAAGAAAGTTGATCCTAAAGGGTGAAAGAAATCACGGGCATAGTGTAAAAGGGGGAAGAAAGAAGAGAAGAGGTTTACTTTGTTTTTACCTGTTCTTTGTGTTTGGATTTTGAGAAAGGAAAAACAAAATAAAACAAAACAAAGCAGTTAAATTATGCCTCAGCCTCACATGAGTAAAATTAGCCAAGCAGATACGTAGCCACTGCTAGTCTGACCCACGCTTAGAATTTATGTGAACAGAGATGCTGTTAGTCCTGTATTTTAATCTTTTAAAAATAATCATAATTATTGAAAACATAATAAAAACATAAAGAGGAGGGAATGCTCTGAAGTATGTTAGTAAATGATAGAGAGACACTTGCAATGTAATAAAAGTGTTGTCTATAAAGAAAAGTGTATTTTTCTAGGAGAAAAAATATGATTTTTCTGTGTGTGTATATTTGAAATTATACTTTCGTTAAAATTCAGCACAATGAGAGCACATTTACGAGTAGTGGCGGGTTGGAAGGGCACTATGCTTGTTCTGAGTTAGCCTGCACTATAGTTGGCAACACTAGGAAGGGCAGCAGCACTGTTCCCTTGTCTAGGAAATACAGCTCCTAAACTAAGAAAACAATTATTTTAAACAAGTTTACTGTTCCCTAGGATTTCCACCTAAACAGAGTAAATTTGGAAGAATCTACAGGAATGGAAAATTCTCCAGCTGGTGCTAGACCAAAGAGGAAAAATATGAAGTCTTACGATTTAACTCCAGTTGATAAATTTTGGCAGAAACATAAAGGAAGGTAAATGAGAAAATATCAGTAATTATAAGATTTGTTTATTCTTGAAACAGAGCTGAAGTTCCGCCTGACCTAAGACACAACACAAAGGTCATTGAGTGGCCCAACGGGGACAACTCTAATTAAATACAGATGAGTGTCAGCATTGCTCCATTTCTTCCTGACTCCTCTAGCATCATCTCTTTAGAAGCTCACCTTGCAGGTTGCACAATCTTTCTCATCTCTGGTGCTGATTCCATGGACCTGTCTTTCATTTAGTGTTGGAAGGAAAAACTTAGGGGTCATATTTTTCCTTTTTTTGCATGTTGTCCTTAATACAAACCCCATGCTTTATATCTTGGGAGCAGAACCTAAGTGTAAAGACCAGAGATTTATTCACTCATCAGAAACCATGAGTGAGAAGATGGTGATATTGTAGACCAGTGTGGACATCTTATTGCTGTGTCCTTTTTTTTGTTTTGTTTTGTTTTGTTTTGTTTCGAGACAGGGTTTCTCTGTGTAGGCCTGGCTGTCCTAGAACTCACTCTGTAGACCAGGCTAGCCTCGAACTCAGAAATCTGCCTGCCTCTGCCTCCCAAGCGCTGGGATTAAAGGCATGCCCCACCACCGCCCGGCAACTTGCTGTGTCCTTTTAAAGTACCCCATAACTGATGGGGTCAGCAACTGTTGTAAAAGTTATCTAGTTGCCATTACCCCCAGCAAAATCATTCTAAACAAAGAAAAGGGTTTTTTGTTTTGTTTTGTTTTCTTTTTTTAAGAAATAGCACAATGTTTTTCATTGATTTTTGGAAGCATTTTAAAAGTGTCTGTAAAAATACAGGTCTGTCTCTGTCCTTGATGTGGGTGCTTTGGGGCATCGTCCTTCATTGTGTTTAAAGAGAAGTAGAAGATAGTAGTTTAACATGCTGGGGGGGGTGTAATATTTATTTTTATATTTAGAACATAAAAAAGAAAAGAAAGCCATGTGTCTGTAAGAAAGATTTGGCCTCTCAACAAGAGTTGTTAGTGTCTTTTTCTGACTATGGTAGCTTGAGATACTATTAAAATACTTTAAATAATATTTTTTACTTTGGATTTCAATGTGTACATTTCCTTCTGTAATAGTGGCATACATGAAATTATGTATCATCAGAGAGGCAATGAGAGATGGTAGAAATGTTCTTTTTACCAGTAAGGATACTAAGAGTACTGAATTAATACTGAACATTTTAAAAAATGTTGTCATTATAGTTAAATGGTCCCTCTGACATCTGCTAATTTTGGTGGTAATATTTAGCTAATGCTTAATATATTGGAATTATTTGTATTCCTTTGATTTTTTAGTCATGTAAGTAAATAAAAATATTTTTGTTTAAACAATATATAGCTGAAAAATGCAATCTCATTAATGAAAAGGCTTTTAGCTATAAAATTTTTTCAGATTTATGATACATATTTTAAATTATAGTTTTATTTATGTTTGCTGTTTTATATCCATGTTATACATAAAATATATTCAAAGCTATATTTTTAAGATAATAATCTTATATATTTCAAAATATACACATAAAACATGAATCTTTTACTATATGCGCGTAGTTAATCTTGTGTAATTTTGTTTCAGCCCATTCCCAGAAGTCGCAGAATCAGTCCAACAAGAACTAGAATCTTACAGAGCACAAGAAGATGAGGTCAAACGACTAAAGAGCATTATGGTAAGATCCTGTTTGCACCCCGAGAGTAAAGGTATAGGAAGGACATCTGCAGAGGTTTAACAAAAATGTTTGCTTCCTTTTTCTTCATAAAAGTTTAAGACCATTCATTACTTAATAACAACAAAATTATTATCAACCTACTTAATGTTGTTTGTTTTTAAGAAACTGTCTCACACTGTAGCGTAGGCTAGCCTCAGATTCCTGGCAGTCCTGCCTACACCACCACACCCAGCTTAGGTTTTTTTTTCTTGTTGGTTTGTTTTCAATCTAAATATTAAGAAGCAGCTGCATTTTAAGGAATGGGATGTGGTTTGAAATAATACAAGTAATAAGATTGTTTATATGTATGTGTACCCCAAGATAGCTTGTTCTTCTGTACTGTAGTCAGATTTCAGCTGTAAGACTGAGTCCTGTGTGGCCTGCAGCAAATGTTGGGGCGTTTCTTGTTTGACAGTGCCAGCTGACGCATTCCTTACTCTCCTGCAAAACTGGTAGCTCCTAGAACCTTTCTGTAGTTGTCAAAATGTGTGTGCTTATCCCGTATAGGGTACTGTTTATGCTCGATGACCCAGCTTGTTATTACTTTTCAGTAATCTTTGGAATGTGTTAACTTTTCTGCTTGGGCCTGACAATTTTAAAGTTGTAAGAGCCTTTTCATTCCTTCACAGGGACTAGAAGGAGAGGACGAAGGAGCCATCAGCATGCTCTCTGATAACACTGCTAAGCTCACGTCAGCTGTCAGGTGAGCACATAGTATGTTCCTTTGCAGTCTTAAAAGTCTGTAGTAATCATAATACAGAAGAGCAGATCTTAGCAAATGCACCTCTGCGTTTGAAGAGTTGAATGCTTCGAACACATCTAGGCTGCTTCCTGTGCTTCTCACATACAGCAGAGGAACTACCTCTGTGAATACTTTCAAATTTCCATTTTGAGTAATTTTACTAGGAAAACGTTATTAGTGATAAAGTAGGGCCAGTCATCATTAATTTTACTATTGCTATTAATTCAGTTGAAGCAGATTTTCAGTACTTTTAGAACTATAGGTAAAAGCATGTATCCATTCTAAACATTGTAAACGGAATATGAAACTATAGAAGTGTTATCTCTAGACTATTGTAAGATAACCACTCACCTGTATTACAGTGATGCACGTGGTATGAGTTCAAGCCTAGAGATTATGTTTAATTGGCAAGTTAATTTGTTACTTCTATTCAGTGGTCTGAGTCTCCTCATGAAGCACCAGGCAGGAGTTTTATTAGAGTCTGCATTGCTTTCTTTAAAATTTTGTGGTTAATTTTCAATTTTTTGTAACTTGTAGTTCTTTGCCAGAACTCCTTGAAAAAAAAAGACTTATTGATCTCCATACAAATGTTGCCACTGCTGTTTTAGAACACATAAAGGTAAATGTAACTTTTTCCATCCACAATGCACTGATGTCTGTACATTATCTCACTGAGCATCTCTTAATGCTATAAGGTATGATTACATAGAGCAGCAGGGCTGTGTTCATTCTCTCAGAGCCCAGGAGGACCACGTTGCCAATTAGCATTGGGATGTGCTGTTGTCTGTTTGCAGTGTCTCAGTACTGTCTCTGCATTTGCTGTGATCATCCCGTTAACACACAGCCCTGTATCCAGCCATGGGCAATGCAGATTTTAATTCTGTTTAGTTTTGTGTGTTGGTTTTTGTGTTTTGAGGTGGTTTTGCAGTGTAGCTCAGGCCTTCAGACTCACTGTTCTCCTGCCTCAGCGTTGTTAAATCCTTTTCTGTTGTACTTATGATTATTCTTTTTCTCTCCCTTCTTGCTATCATTGACAAAGTTCAGTGGTTCTACAACAGTGGTTTTTAATCAGAATGTAGTATCAGTTGCCAGTGTAATTTTAGATTTTTCTACTAGAAACATTAAAAAGGCAAAAGCAATAAGTAAAATGTATTTTAGTAGTAGATTGTACACAATCCTTAATGTCCAAAATATTAATATTTCAATATGTGATCTGTCTAGAACACAAAATATTTTATATCCTCTTTTATAGATGAGACTGGTAAACCGTTTTATATTTACAGTCATATTACATCTCAATTCATAACAGCCTCAAATTCTTTGTCTTCCTGACCTTACCTGCCAAGCATGAGACTATGTACCACAATGCCCAGCGTAGAAATTCTTTTTGATATGGTACTGTCTAAAATACACACTAATTACATCACTCATTTGTGTAACTTGTTCTAAAATTTTTGGATTTAGATGATTATTAATTTAAAATCACCTTTGTTCCTTTCACATGTTAGTGATTTTTGAAGCAAATATATTGGAGCTTACGAATATGTGTTCATAGTTCTTTTTCTTACTTTCTTGCTTAATGAATTTTTCAGCATTTGATGTTACTAGTTCTCAAGGCATCCAAAGTTAAACCCAAATGGCCAGACTCAAAGGCTTGCTTTCCACCCTGTATGACCATTTGAATCACTCTAAAGGAGAAGTGGATACGCTACTTACCAAAGATACAGAAAGTACATTCATTTTTTTATTTGTTTTTGTTTTGTTTTGTTCTTTGAGAAGGGACTTAGACATTTTATTTGTTGATGTTTTAAAAGTCCAAACACTAGGAAAGAATCTGTAGATAATGGACATTGTGCAGTGTGGTATCCCGGCTTGCATAATTCCTGTTAAGCTAATACATTAATATTATTGATGCAAAGGTTTTTTCACATTCTCACACATATAAAAGATAATTGTGCAGTCTGTCAGTGTTTCTGTTAGTGTCTCCACTTCCTTATGTTGCCTCTCTGTTAAATGGCAAAACAACTGTTCCACCCATTTATGTGCGGTCATTGTCTCCTGAAGAGATAACATATTGTATAACACCAGGTAAGATGCTGTTATTTTCTTCTGCAGAAGAAAAGAGAGTTTTCTTACAAGTCTAAGATAAGACAGTAAATCCACTTCAGAAAGTAAAAAGTTAACTGCCCTAAACTAATAAAATATAGATCCTGGTATCTATGTAATATAGTATGATTATATAATATGTAGTCTGATCTGTATAACAAACATTTTTGACCATTTTTCTGATTTTGCTTGTTTTGGGGGTTATTTTGCTGGCCACCATATGAAAGTAGACAGTTAAAAATAAAATCTCAAGGCTGAAGAGATGATCCAGTTAAGAGCACTTGTACCCTGGCAGAAGTTCCCAGCACCCAACACGATGTAGGTCACAGACATATGTAGCTCCAGTTCCAGGGGTTCTGATGCCCTCTTCTGGCCTCTGAGGGCACACAAGTTGTGTATAGACACATATGCCAGCAAAGTACTCATAACACAAAATTAAAATAAATATTAAAAAAAAATTCTAGGAAGTTTAACAGTTGTTTATAGTCCTGTGAATGCTTTGAGATTTAACATTATTCCCTGATTTTCTTTGGCTTATAGATATTCTTTCATTATTGAAAATTTGTTAATTCTCAAATATAATATTTTCTGACTTCTCATAGCTGTAAAAGTCAGAAAACTGCAAGCTCCACTCCTGCTACTAAACGGGGTTCATGACCCCAAGATGCTACTTGTTATTCCTATAGAAAAGCTTGATACAAATCCGTTTCATACAAATGGATCCTTCCACCACACGTTTTTATGAATACGTTCTTTAGTAGTAGATATAACTAGAACTTTTGGTTTTATAACATTTTGGTTAAAATAATTTACCTATTCAGTCATGTTTATTAAGTGACAATATATTTGGTCATGCTCTAAAATTGCTGTGGTAAACAAAACAATTTCTTCCTTCTCCTATAGCTTATGTTATAGTAATAATAAATATAATGGAAAAAGATGTCAGAAAGCAGTGTTAGAACAGCAAAGCAGGCAGATAAGAGTCAACAAAGAACAGCTGACTGCAGGGTCCGAAGTTAGGTGATTAAAAAAGCAAGTCAGCCTTGGTGATGGCATTCGAGTTGATTTCTGAGCCACTGGAAACAGCCAGAGATCTCAGAGGCAGCCGTTGTAGGCAGAGGAGTAATAGCCAAAGGCCTGAGGACATGGAGCAGTACAGTGTTTCACTGAGGAGACAGACAGACAGAATATGAAGTCCAAAAGGCAAGGATTTCGTTAGGATGGAGTCAGGTGATGCTTCAGTTGGCAAGTAAATTAGGGGAGAGGCAGAGAGTTCTGGAATTAAACCTGGAAATAGAAAGCTGTCTAAGGAAAAATGGTGCCATATAAAGTGCAATTTGCATGTGAAATTTCTTGTGATTCTCATTTCACAACAATGGTTTGAGTATGTTTTCAGAATTGGTTTATGCCAACCGAGGCCATCTATATAAGATAGTTTAATATGCCATCATTCATGATGTTTAATATGCCATCATTCATGATGCATAAGCAATTCTACTTAAAAGACCCTGTGGTTTTAGGGAGGTGTTTAGTCTAGGGTTGTTAATGCTAGGAGCTAATTTGTCACTTGAAATACTAGAGTGATTTTTATATTTAAAATAACTTGTATGCAAGTAACCTCATCTATTGGTCAACAGCCAGGAAGTAGGAAAGCCATATGCACTACAAAGAAAACCATGAAAGCAGAGGTTTATAATACAGGTTATGTGAAACAAATGAGTATTCAGCAATCATTCTTTAATTCGTTAGATCAAAGTGAACTCTAGGGGCCACTTAAATCCTCAAAAGATTAGTAAACTTCATTGAGAACATCTCCCCAATCCTTAGCCAGCTAGAGTGTCCACCAAAACATCAATTACAAATGATGGCCAGGACTCCTAAAGAGATTGGTTTCCTTGTGTCCTACCTCAGAAAATTACCTAAGGGAGTATATATTATAAAGCAGCTAAACTCTAAGTATGTGTGTGTATATATGTGCATACATACATACATGTAAATAAAACATCAACAAGGCAAATACTGAAACAGAAAGGCTCAGGCTGTTTTGTGGGACAGGAGGTTTGCTTTGCAGAAGAAAACAAGTCATGTATTGTCTTCTGATCCTGCTTGGTAGTTCTAGGTGCATGATTTTTAAATATCTACAGATAAAGTTCAGTTATGTTGAGTAGGTTACATACAAGTTACCTGATATAAAAAACTCTATTAGTGTAGAAAAATTAAAATGGTTTTTCCTCTCAAGAACCCTCTTCTAATTTTGGCTATCTTTTTAAGGTTCCTAACTAATCAATTCTTTTTTATTAGCAAAAAAATTTATACCTTTTATGTAGTGTTCTCAGAGCATTCTGAATATTAGAGCTCTAGAAATTACTTAAGAATATGTACAGCTTGGCAGACATTGCCCCATTCTCCAACACATGGTTGTTTCCATATCTTGAAACAGATTAAGAGCAGCCTCCACAAATAGCAAATCATACTAAAGAGATTAGAAACTCCAAGTAGATGCTGGGGGAGATGGCTCAGAGGGAAATCACCTGCATGCATAGGAACTTGAAATCAGATCCCCATAATCAGTTTAAAGCCATGTGCAGTCTCATGTACCCGTGACCTCTGTGCTTGAGATGGGACAAGGGAATCCTCAGAAGGTCGCAAGTCAGTTGTTCTGGTGAAAGCAGCCATTAAGAGAAAGAGGACTGAAGACCAACACTGGAGATCGTCCTCTGCCCCCTCCCATCTACCCATGGCACATCTACACACCTGCACTGTCACCTGTAATAAGGGAACACACACTTAAAAACTCAAAATAGTTTCTAAGTAGTTATAGTTTGCATACATCTAAATTTTTCTGGCCACCAATATTTTTAAGTAGAGGGTGATGTAATGTCTAAAAATTGTTCGTATTTTGGCCTTGTACCATAGTAAGAGCCAAGATTTTAAGCTCTACTATAGACAAAACAAACAATCAAACAAAAAGACTTTATATATTTATGTTCATTTAAAAAATACTAGTAGTGATGTATTATTTTAAAATATATAGTTAATATGTTTGGAGTTATTTAAAATTTTTATTGTGAAAAACATATGTATTTTCAGTATTGCTGTAGATAAGCATCTACATAAGACTTAAATTGATTGTTGTTTTATATAAAACAACTTTTATAATACTCAATTTTTATTGTTATATAATATTTTATAAATTTTAAAGAAAATGACAAAAAAGGTATTGTAGGTATTGAAGAGGGGGTCTCTGGGAGGATTTGGGGTACAAAAGGGAAACAAGAATGTGATTTAATTCTGTTTACTTAAAATATGTTTTTAAATGTTAACAAATTCAGATAAATTGAAATCATGTATCTTTTCTCATAATGCAATAAAACTTAAATCAATTAAAAAAAAAGAAAAAAAGTAGAGGGTGATTTAATTGTTTGGATAAAATTCCTATCAGAAAAGTTTTCTTTTTTTTTTGTTTTTTGGGGTTTTTTTGGGGGGGGGGTTGTGTTTTTCGAGACAGGGTTTCTCTGTGTAGCCCTGGCTATTCTGGAACTCACTCTGTAGACCAGGCTGGCCTCGAACTCAAACCCACCTGCCTCTGCCTCCCAAGTGCTGGGATTAAAGGCGTGCACCACCACCGCCCAGCAAGAAAAGTTTTCTAAACCTTTTTAATTTTTTTATTTAATTTTTTACATTCCATATTTTATTCCCTTCCACTCTCCACATCCCATACCTCCTTGTCACCATGTGGATGTCCCCACCTCCCACCCCACCTGACCTCTAAACCCCCTGCGGTCTCCAGTCTCTTGAGGGTTAGGTGCATCTTCTATGAATGAACACAGACCCAGCAGTCCTCTACTGTATGTGTGTTGGGGGCCTCATATCAGCTGGTGTATACTGCCTGTTTGGTGGTCCAGTGTTTGAGAGATCCCAGGAGGTCCAGATTAATTGAGACTGCTGATCCTCCTATAGTATCACCCTTCTCCTCAGCTTCTTTCAGCCTGCCCTAATTCAACAACAGGAGTCAGTGGCTTCTGTCCATTGGTTAGGTACAAATATCTGCATCTGACTCTTTCAGCTGCTTGTTGGGTCTTTTGGAAGGTAGTCGTGATAGGTCCCTTTTTGTGAGTCCTCCATAACCTCAGTAATAGTGTCAGGACTTGGGACTTCCCCTTGAGCTGGACCTTCTTTTCCTCAGGCTCTTCTCCATTCCCATCCCTGTAATTCTTTCAGACAGGAACAATTATGGGTCAGGTTGTGACTGTGGGATGGCAGCCCCTTCCCTCACTTGATGCCCTGTCTTTCTGCTTGAGGTGGTCTCTATAAGTTCCCTCTCCCTTCTTCAGGCATTTCATCTAAGGCCCTCCCTTTGATTCCTGAGAGTCTCCCACCTCCCAGGTCTGTAAGACCCTGTCGAGCCTTAGCTTACCGAAGACCCCCTAAGTGAATCACATGGAGCCTGATCGATGCAAAGAACATGAGGATTTTTATTCTAGTGCACTGGAGCCGTCCCAGACCCTAAGGAAAGGAGGCAACCCCGCACATCTTGTTCAGTGAGCTTTTATATAATTTTCAGGGCAGCAGCCATTAGACACAATGTGATTGGTAGAACAGTGTGACTTTTTAAACTGATTGGTCTTTAGAGAATGAGGTGGCAAGGACTTCCCTTGTCTGAAGGTGGGCAAAAGTCCACCCTGTGGAATGTTTCTCACCCTGTGATCTGAGGAATGTTAATTAGCCTTTCCCTTCTAGAGAGTTCTGTTACCTTCCTAAAGTTCCTGAGCTTATCTTATTAAGGAAATTCCTGGCCTCCTGGTGTTTTTCTGAGATGTCCCTGTTTACTCTGATCTTACAGTGCATTCTGGAGGGTGCCCCCAACCTCCTATCTCCCAAGGTTGCCTGTTTCCATTCTTTCTACTGGCCCTCAGGGCTTCAGTCCTTTTCCCTCACCCAATACTAGATCAGGTTCCCCTCTACCCACCTTCCGCTTCCCCCCATCCACTTTCCCTCTCAGGTCCCTCCCTCCCTCCCCACTTGTGGTTGCTTTCTTCTCTCTCCCAAGTGGGA
>NW_022196912.1:66312774-66374453 GCF_008632895.1 Mastomys coucha
TTTTTTGGCTAACATCCACTTCTTAGTGAGTACATATCATGCATGTCCTTTGGGTCTGAGTTACTTTACTCAGGATGATATTTTCTAAGCCTTTTAAGAAAAGCATTGCTTTACAAAAGGTCACATTATAAAAGGTACTGGTTGGCCAGCATGGTAGTTGCATGCCTTTAATCTCAGCACTAGAGAGGCAGAGACAGGTGGATTTCAGAGAGCTTGAAACCAGCTTTGTCTACATAACCATTCTAGGCCAGCCAAAACTACATGTACATAGTAAAACTCTTTAAATGTGTGTGTGTGTGTGGTGTATGCATGTAATTAGTATATGTGTGTATATACATATATATTGCTCATACTGTATCTTAATCTAGAGTGATTTATGTAATGTAAGAATGTAGTATTTAATGTTATTCACACTTATGGATTTCATGTGGCTGTTTTGTGTGACAGCTTTAGTGGTCAAGGATATGGCATTAAAATATAATTTAATGAGAGCAGTTCCATTAAGGTAGTGTGGTCTAGGTTATAGCCTTCTAGTTATTCTTAAACCAAGGATTTGGAGTAACTAAGGTAGAAAGATTACCTGTTCTTTCAACAATAACAGGTTTTCAGTAGGGTCTTTAACAGAAGTAGGTAACAGAAGTTGAAGGTGCACATTCTTATTTCTGCTTGACTTCTCTTGTTTGAGAGAACAGTGCACATGTTTACATACAAGATGGTCAGCTAGTGAGACTAATAGTCTCATAGAAACTGAAAACCCAAACTGTGACCTGTGTTCCACCATACAGGAGTGGGTTAAAAAGACTGTTGCTGGCTTCCTGTTACTCGTACTCGAAATCTATTCCTTGGTCAAGTTACTATTCAGATCCTAGTCTGTTATGCCCTGGTATGCTCCAAATGAAAGCAGCTGATTCTGTGTCCCCAAATCACTTCAAACTCAGTTCAGAAACAAAATACAAACAAAGACATGAAAATAAGGGGTCTTGCTTGTTTGAAAGAGTCTAGAAATAACATGACTTGGATAACTCTATCCAGTTAAGTGAAATATGTGGACCCACACGCCACAAAAATAAGCACAGTGTGACCACCTGGTCCCGTTTCAGTCTGTTGGCCGCTCAGATCATTCTGATGTGACCAAAGTAATAAACGAGGGCTGGAGAGATGGCTCAGCCACTAAAGGCTAGTTTCACCACCAAAAAGCAAAAGTAAGAAATTCAACTCTCTGTAAATAAATATCTGGTTATAGATTTAATGATAAAAAATAGAAATTTGTTAGCAAGAAACTCTTAACTATATTTTATTCCTTACTATATATTTACCTAGTGTTTATTTTGCAACAGGCAAGAAAACTGGATGTATATTTTGAATATGAAGAAAAAATAATGAGCAAGACTACTCTGGATAAGTCCCTCCTAGACGTCATATCTGACCCTGATGGTATGTGCTGTAAACCTGAGAATATTTTTTTTCTTTTTTTTAATTAGATATTTTCTTTATTTACATGTCATATGATTTCTCCTTTCCCACTTTCTCCTCCAACAAACAAACAAACAAACAAACAAAAACAAGAACAAACCCCTGTTGCCTTCCCCCTCCCCATGCTTGCCACCCCACCCTTTCCCACTTATTGGCCCTGGCATTCTCCTACACTGGGGCACAGAACCTTCACAGAGCCAAGGTCCTCTCCTCCCATTGATGATTGATTTTGCAATCCTCTACTGTACACATGCTGCCAGAACAATCAGTCCTACCATGTATAGTCCTTGGTTGGTGGTTGAGTCCCTGGGAGCTTTGAGGGTACTAGTTAGTTCATATTGTTGTTCATCCTAAGGGGCTGCAAACCCTTCAGCTCCTTTGGTCCTTTCTCTAACTCCTTCTAACTGGGGACCCTGTACTCAGTTCAGTGGATGGCTGTGAGCCTCTACATCTGTGTTAGTCAGGTACTGTCAGAGCCTCTCAGGAGATAGCTATATTAGGCTGGCTTGTCCTTCCTTCAGTCTCTGCTCCATAGTTAGTCTCTGCAACACCTTCTGTGGGTATTTTATTCCCCCTTTTAAGAAGGAATAAAATGTCCACATTTTGGTTTTCCTTCTTCTTGAGTTTCTTGTGGTTTGTGGGTTGTTCTTCCTGTATTACGAACTTCTGGGCTAATAACTACTTATCAGAGAGTGCATACCATGAGTGTTCTTTTGTAATTAGGTTACTTCACTCAGGATGATATTCTCCAGATCCATCCATTTCCCTAAGAATTTCATAAATTCATTGTTTTTAATAGCTGAGTAGTACTCTATTGTGTAGATGTACCACAATTTCTGTATCCATTCCTCTGTTGAGGGACATCTGGGTTGTTTCCAGTTTCTAGCTATTATAAATAAGGCTGCTATGAACATGGTGAAGCATGTGTCCGTATTACATGTTGGAGCATCTTCTGGGTATATGCCCAGGAGTGGTATAGCTGGGTCCTCTGGTAGAACTATGTCCAATTTTCTGAGGAACCGCCAAACTGATTTCCAGAGTGGTTGTACCAGTTTGCAATCCCACCAGCAATGAAATAGTGTTCCTTTTTCTCCACAACCTCTCCAGCATCTGCTGTCACCTGAGTTTTTTATCGTAGCCATTCTGACTGGTGTGAGATAGAATCTCAGAGTTGTTTTGATTTGCATTTCCCTGATGACTAAGGATGTTGAACATATCTTTATGTGCTTCTCAAACCTGAGAATATTTACAGGGATGAATCTAGTGTTTCAATCCAGATAGAATTTAAGTAGAATTACTGTATTAGTAATTCTTGCATTAATTTTAAGATCTATTTTATGCTGAAAAAATTTCAAAATAGCAGTTCTTAAAAATGGAAAAATAATTTCTTTTATTTTCTTTTGAGTGTATTTAAATACTTTATATTCATTTCTTTTTTGTTGTTGTTTTGTTTTGTTTTGTTTTTCAAGACAGGGTTTCTCTGTATAGCCCTGGCTGTCCTGGAACTAACTCTGTAGGCCAGGCTGGCCTTGAACTCAGAAATCCGACTGCCTCTGCCTCCCAAATGCTGGGATTAAAGGTGTGTGCCAGCACTGCTCGGCTATATTCATTTCTTTAATGTAATCTATATGGCTGTCAGTTCCCACTCTCCTGAAGATTTGAATGAGTGACATTGTTTTCTACCTTACTGTGGTTTATCCAGAGAGTATATGGCGAATGTAACTAAGACTGAATTCTATTTTAAATGTTCAGGAATATACTTTAAAAACAGTGTGGAGTGCTTCACAAACTGCAGTGGGGACATGGCTCACTGGATGGAGAGATATTTGTGCAAACAGGAAGACCTGACCAGCTTGGTGCTACAGTCTGTGCCTGTTCTTCTAGTACCGGAAGGAAGAAACCCAGGGGCGGGGGCGGGGGCGGGGGGAGCCTTTCGACTTGCCAATTGGGTCTGGGAGCAGCTGTATCCCCCATCCCATTAGATTCTGGCTACAAATAGCATTTTCCACTAGGACTAAGCACAGAAGGAGCTGATAAATAATAGGGTATAGGGTAAATAATTGAATTTTTTTTTTTAAATGAGATTAGAACATTAGTTGTGCTAGAAAACAAGTAACAACAAAAAAAAGTCAAAAAGACCTAGTGGTCAGTGTGAAAGGCTCCAAATCATGACCACCTACCATCAAAATAAAAATATAATAATAAATCATGGGTTAGAGCCCATGGGATAAAAAGGAAGCCATGATTCCAAGTAGACAAAATAGGTGAGATAATTGAAATTTGATAGAATATTTACATGATTTCAGAGCACTGCATCTTTTAATGAGACGTCATCACTGTGACAAATGCCTGAAACTTTTTAAAAGGAGGAAAGATTTTAGAAGTCTTGGTCCACAGTCGTCTGGTCTAACTGCTCTAAGGTGATACTGAACATCATGGTAGAGCAAACAGCTGACGTCATGGCCACCATGCTAGAAGATCAGGGGATGCAGCACTTGGCCAGTGATCTCCTGCTGCCAGTTAGACCCACCTCCTAAGTCCTGTCATTGCTAATAGTGTCATCATCTTGTGGCTCAGAGCTCTTAGGGAGCAGTCACTTCCCAAGGCCTAGCCGCTGGCTGCCAAGGGTCCTCATACATGAGCCTGCTTGAGATGTTTCATATTTGAACACTAGTATTTCTCTATAAATACGTGTTCACTATAAAGAGAGAAATAGAAACGTTACAGTAAGAGCCAAAGTAAATACCTCATTAGGTAATCTCACTCAGCATTACCAGTAATGAAATGCCAAGAACTTGACAGAACTGCCACTGAGCTTTCATATTTGGGAAATGGAGATAAATTGAGGGGTGTCTGGATTCTGAATCCCATGAAGCTCCACACTTCATCAGCTGTCACTTTGTTTTTAAATCTGGTTTTACTATTAGCTGTTGTAATGCTGCACTTTTATCTCTTTTACTTGTTTTGTTTTGTTGATTAGTTGGTTGTTGAGATAGAATCTCACTATATAGCCCATCAGGTCTGGAACTTATGTTTAACCCAGGCTGGCCTTGAACTTGGAATCCTCCTTTCTCTGGTCTTCTTAGTGCTGAGAGTACAGGCATACTTCAGTATGACCAGCTCTTAGGTTTTTTTCTGATGAAGTACAACGTGATAGTTGTAAGTCTTTACATCCTAGGACATACTTTTGAGTGAGATACATGCTAGGTTACTGAGGCCATTTCTTTATCACTTCTCTGCCAAAATGCACTCTATGGAAGAAGAGGGATGATTGAGTTGCTCTGGAAAATCTGGGCCTTGAATTAGTTATGTTAGTAATCACTTGGAAAACTCCTAGGGTAATGGGTAATTTCTTTGAAACTTTAGTTTTGTCTTAAAAGTTTGAGGTAAATATACTACATTTTATGTTTTAATATAAAAGTATGGTTTTCACCAATCTTGTAGTAAAAACTCCGCAGAGGGGGCAGCTGGGTTTAGGAAATGAGACTTTTGACCCAGCTCTTGACGTCGTTTAGCTAGCAAATCTTATAACCTGACACCTAGGGATGTCGCCTCTGCCTCGGACAGTCCTGTGTTCATTCCTTGCCATCTGAAGATGTGCTGCATGGCTGCACACCTGCCTGTGTCTGCCCTTCCCTTTTTGGTTCATGCCTGAGGGTAATCTTTGCAGTTGGGAGATGAGTGAGGTGTTTCTGTAGTCAACTCCTAACCCACCTCTCATATCCCCTGCGTGTGCAGCTGTGGTTTTGTTCCTCCTTAGCTCACCTGAGCTAGAGCCACGTGGCCTCCTGTCCCAGTTATACATGCCTTGAATTGTAAGGTTCTTGTAAGTGTTAGTTACAATGCTCAGTAATCACAATTATAAGTCTTTCCCCTTCCCCTTCTCTTGTAGCAGGGACTCCGGAAGACAAAATGAGGCTGTTTCTCATCTATTACATAAGCGCGCAGCAGGCACCATCTGAGGTATGGAAACTGGCACTCGGGGGAAGGGTGCGCATCTCCAGTTACCAGCTAGACTTTCAAAACAAGAAATAAAAGATCACTAAATATGTGATGCTCATTTATTCAAAGAACAAAACAACAGGAACGGTTAAGGCAGATTCTATTAACTGCAGTTTATACCAGTGTTTGTGTCAGCACTTGGGAACCTGACCATGGTGTGGAAGTATGAACTGACCTCGTGTCAAAATTCTTACTTCTGAAAACTAGCTGTCCTAAGTTAAATTAACCCAGTATGCTGTACTTTTCAGAAGATTGGTCTTATCTTTTTTGTTTTAAAACCAGAGACTGTTCCAGAATATACCCTGTGTGCTGTTTTGTAAGGAAGTGGATTGGAAACCATGGACTTCCTTATATTAACCAAGTATAGCTTTAGATAATAGGCAGCAAGCAAAAGAGCCTCCAAGATGCTATTGAGATAAACCTGTTAATACCAGGTTTTTACTATTGTTTGATAAGTTGTAAAGCTTCCACTGGTCAAAATTATTAACATGTTAAATCACTGTTCACTTAGGGCTCTTTTACTCTGCTGTGGACTATATTCATCACTTAACTTTTCTTATAACTTATGCAGGAAAAAAGCATGGTTCTTCTTTACTAGAAAAGTGTTCTTATCAGTGAAGGTCTGCCTGTTTTATTTTTTTTTTTAAAGATTTATTTATTTATTTTATGTATATGAATACACACTGTAGTTGTACAGATAGTTGTGAGCCTTCATCTGGTTGTTCGGAATTAACTTTTAGGACCTCTGCTCGCTCAGGCCTAAGAATTTATTTATTATTATAAATAAGTACACTGTAGCTATCTGTGGATGCACCAGAAGAGGGCGTCAGATATCATTACGGGTGGCTGTGAGCCACTATGTGGTTGTTGGGATTTGAACTCAGGACCTTCGGAAGAGCAGTCAGTGCTCTTACCCACTGAGCCATCTCACCAGCCCGGTCTGCCTGTTTCTTAGTCTCCCATGTCCTATCTATAATATTGTAAGAACATATTCTTTTAAAACTTAGTATTGCCTTAACTTAACTACCTTATTTTTAGTAAAGATTTTTGTAAACTTTGGTGATCATTAAGAGGTTTTTTTTTAAGATTTTATTTATTTTATGTATGTGAGTACACCTTCACCGTCCTCAGACACACCAGAAGAGGGCATCGGATCTCATTACAGATGGTTGTGAGTGACCTTGTGGTTGCTGGGAATTGAACTCAGGATCTCTGAAGAGCAGTCAGTGCTCTTAACCCCTGAGCCGTCTCTCCAGCCCCCATTAAGAGGTTTAAATCATGATGACCAGTATCACCTTAATCATCCTGAAAATACAAAGGAGTTAAAATCTCTAGTTGATGGTGAACTTAAAAGGTTTTCCCCTTGGCAGGCCTAGGGAGATGACTTGGTTCATAAAGTGCTTGCTTGTGTGGTGCCTAGCATCCATGCGTTAAAAATAAATAAATAAAATGCCAGCCATTTACCAGGAATCCCAGCACTAGGATCCCAGAGGCTTGCTGACCAGGCAGTCAGGCTGACTCCATGGCCTCCAGTGAGAAACACTGTCTCAAAAGGTGAGGAGTGATCAGGAAAGCACCTGACTCCAGGCTCTGAACTCCACACTTAGTCACAAGAGCACACACGGAGGTTTTCTTCCTCTTCTTTTGGAGTCACTGTGGTGCTAGGCTCTTAACTTACACACATTCAGTTAGGCTTACTCATCAGGGAATAGAGTGAATAGTGTAGAAAGAGAAGACAGTTTTAAATGGGAAGACAGCTCTTCTTCAGCAAGGGACTTTGAACCCTCCAGTGTAACTGAGAAGAGAAGCCTGAGCCACAGGCCCTCTCAGCCTCTCTCACTCCTCCATCTTTCTGGTTTTTGGCCAAGTTGAATCACTTCTTTAGGGCTTGTCCTGAAGAAAGGCAGGAGAGGAAAAACTGATGAACTTCCCAAGGGAAGAAGCCAGGGTTCCGTGCTCCACACTTCCCCACTATCTTCTCGTCAGATGTGCTTTCTGCCCCAGATACCCACCTGGGGACTCACTTAAGGTCCACTCCGCCTGACACCCTGGCATGGAGCCTGGCATTTACAGTCAGGCTCTGTATTAAAATCTTGATTAATCAAAGAACAGCAGACAGTCTTCTGTGAAAGTATTTTTATCATAGAGTTCTTTCCTTATTGCAGGTTGATTTGGAGCAATACAAAAAGGCTTTAACAGACGCAGGCTGCAGCCTTAGCCCTTTGCAGTACATCAAACAGTGGAAGTAAGTTTCAGCTTCTCTTTACTTTCCTTTTCTTTAAAGTAAGGTTGTAATTCAAATTCTGTTCCTAAGAAAGTAGGAATGCTCCTAAGAAGGCTGAATAATGTCATGGAGAATTTTTATGGCCAAGTGCATAGCAGTTCCTCATCTAGCCCACCTTATTCACAACTTAAAGCTACATAAAATAGAGACACCTTTTATCCTGGGAAAAACTTGGCATTTTCTTTTCTGATGCATTAGAAAGTTGGAGACTGAAATCTTCTGGATCAAATGTCTCAAAACTATCAACTAGCAGCAAGAACAGTACCAATTTCTAAGACCTTTGTTCCAAGGAAATGGCAAATTAATTGGTGCATTTATAGTCTATTAGAAGGAATGTCAATTTCAATAATTTTCCAGAATGCCATAAAAGGTTTTGACCTTCTACTCCTTTTAAGGATTTATCCAAAGAAGTTACTGAGCCATAAAAGTACAGCAGTGAAAACCAGCCTAAGTGCCCAGCAGTAAACTGGGCAGGGGAATGGTGGAGTTTAGCCCCGTGCAGTGGTACACTCCTGTAATCACGGCGCGTGAGAGGCTGAGGCAGGGGAATGGTGGAGTTTAGCCCCGTGCAGTGGTACACTCCTGTAATCACGGCGCTTGAGAGGCTGAGGTAGGAGGGTCCATCAAGGTCAATAACAGCTTGGGCTACATAGCAAGACCATCTCCATCTGTCCATCTTTGCTAAAATTGTGGTATTTTGTAGGATAGAATCCAGCTGGAA
Source organism: Mastomys coucha (assembly GCF_008632895.1). Classification (NCBI taxonomy): domain Eukaryota; kingdom Metazoa; phylum Chordata; class Mammalia; order Rodentia; family Muridae; genus Mastomys; species Mastomys coucha. The sequence continues at coordinate 66,321,255 of NW_022196912.1, forward strand.
AATTAAATAAGATAGAAGACTTAATGGCAACGTTCGTGTTACTATGTTAAGAAGGGGAAAGTTGTTTATAACACTTGGTTGATTTATTTGATAAATACTCTCAGCTCCCCATACCTAAAAATGAAGGAAAATTTTATTTGTTCCAGTAATCATGGTACAGCCTGTTAGCCTAGGATTTAGGAGACTGAGGCAGTTCTTAAGTGTGTCTAGCCTGGGCTACACAATTTCCGTATCCGGAGAGTAAGTAGGCATATCACCTGAGTCAGTGAGGCGGTGTTTTGTCCTCTAGTCCCACTGTTAGAGCAGTGTCTCGGCAAAGCTTTGTCTTAGCACTCAGCCATACAGAGCTGCTTCGTCCATTCCCCTCCGCTGTCTGTGTAGTCTCTAGTACAAAAGCCAGCTCTACTAAAGTCATTACTTCAGTTCCCTGAGGTAAATAAGGCTTTGTTTACAACCTCATTTCTCAACAAATCTGGAAGTTTGGGGTTTACTTTGGGGTTTCTCTCTTGATACTTGATTTTTGTCAGGACAGAAGCTGAATATTTTTGGCATTTCAACTACTTCATTGTTAATGATCCCTATTTTTTTCACTTCTGCCCACCTTTCCTCTTGTAAAACACATATGAAGTAGCTAAAAGTCATGAAAAAATACGGTTGACATAATGTCTGTGGCACGCTAATAGTGTGTAATGGACCAGGGTACAAAAGGATGCTGACTCTCATTTTAGTCATCTGTGTTGCATTTTCTGCACACATCTGTAATGGGAAGAGCAAGCATCAGCATCCTGGCAGTTGACTACATCAGAGGACTGGGAGCCTCTGGGAACACTCTGTATTCCAGAACTGTGTAAAGAACTGTAAAAACATTTTAGAGGAAGGTACTTTTTGAAACATACTGAAGTGTTATCTTTTTTCCCCAATTTTTAATAATTACAGTTTAAAGAGACTCTAAATGTTCATAAAATTCATAAAATACATGACTATATACAATTACATATAAAACTGGATGGTTTGTACTATAATTGGAGGGAAAACTTCACTAGGTAGTGACTGAAAAGACTCGTGGTAAAGAAAGTGGCTCTGAGCTGAGTCCCTAGAGGAGGTGTGGCATGTCTCCTGGTGTTAAAAAGGGTGGTGAGTTTGAAGTCCCCAAAGGACAGTTTGAGTGGAGGTCTGTCGGGGGCAGAGGAGTATGTGCTGTGCCCAGCACTAAGCTAAGCTTAGTCGGTGCATGCTCATTCTCCTGTGTGCAAGTCTCTGCCTGAGTTCTATGGTTAGTGACCATATAGGAAGAGGAGAACCCTTCCATTGGGGCTGCACTTCTGGTTTGTGCTTGTTTCTGCAGTGTTGCTGTTGGAACCCTGAGCCTTCACCTCCACTAAGCGACCAGCCCTGTGTTGGTGTACATTAGGGAATCTCAGGGTTTGATGTTAACTATAATGTAATTAGTTAAAAAAATATTTTTTTTTTAAAAAGTTAGTGCATCTTAGAAGTCAGACAGCAACTCTTTTATTGCCAACATACTAAATGATAACTGTCCACTTGTAAATATAAATCCCCTTATTTCATAGGGCTTTTGCCAAGATGGCCTCGACTCCTGCCAGCTATGGGAACACTACCACTAAACCAATGGGGTAAGTATTTAATAATGTTGGTTGAATCTTTGTACTCAAACTCTAAACGTTCATGCCTTAAAAACACAGTATCTAACACCTACCTGAAATTCCATTATGATACAAATGTCAACATTTTTTCCTGGCTTCCTAGAGTAGTTTTAATTCTCCTTTTAAGATGTAAGGGAATGTCTTTCACACAGTAGGAGCCATTAGTTTCACATGCTTTATTCTTAAAACATTGTCATTTTTAGAAATATATAGTTAAAGCTATTTTATATTGTTAAAAGCTAGGCACTCAGCCTAAGTATGGCAAATACAGTCCTCGGGGCTGGGGATGAGGCCTCGCTCTAGAGCAGTGGCACTCAGCCTGTGGCTCGCAACTCCTTTGGGAGTTGAATGACCCTTTCACAAGGGTTGCGTATCAGATATCCCACATATCAGATATTTGTGTTATGACATATGTTCATAACAGTGGAAAAATTAAAGTTATGAAGCAGTAACAAAAGTAATTTTATGGTTGCTTGTCACCACAATATGAGGAACTATAGTAAAGGGTTTCAACATTAGGAAGGTTGAGAACCACTGTTCTAGAGACTGTTACAGTATTTGTCTGTTTTTCCAATTTGATGACAAGGCAGTTCTGGCTACTCTTTTCTATATCACACACATTTCAAATTCCTAATTTTTTTAAAGCTAAAATAAAAGTATGAAGCCCAGAGGGAATGAAATTTGTCTAGTTTCAGCAAGCAAGCGGGGCTCCCTTCTGGAGGATACTGTATGGGCAGTTCTCAGTAACACACTTACCTGGCATGGAGAGTAGTGTCAGAGCCATGCATCCCATCAAAGGTTACATCTCATTTCTGTTCATAGAGGCTTTCCATCCTGTCTCTCTCAGTTACACAGGGAGAAAGGACAGGATGAGGGAAAGGAAAATAATTCCTGAGTTTAACAGTTAGATATCCCAGTGTCGTGTCTTCAAATCATATAGAGTATGTACAGCCTAATGTTCTTTACGTAGTTTATACTTGAGGATATTAATAAATGTGCTTTAAGAAAATCTTGGCTAAATTGAAAACTGCTTTCTTATGTGGTGTAGAATTACTCTTCTTTTACCAAACGTTCTTTGATCCATGTTATAAGACATTGAAGTAGAACTATAAACCTAGTATGGCAAATAGTTATTGGCATTCTTTGTGTTTGTGAAAAGTTCACAATTGAGGCAGTGCTAACTGCTTATTGTGCTTAATGTGTTTACATGGTAGGTTTTCTGTGTATAGAGGGAGATGGTACACATAACAGAATTAAATCCAACTCTAGTGATACAGAGAGTTCCGCAACACTTGACGTATTTGTAATATTGATAGGCAATGTAGTATGTGTGATTTAACTCCAGAAGCAAAGTCTGAATTACTGTTTTTCGTCTGATTGTTTTTGCATTAAAACAATCAGAAAGAAACTATGTGTAAGGCTAAGCAATTATACTGAGGGCATCTCTTTATAGTTTTTAGTGATTATTTTATCACTTTTATTAAATTATTAAATACATGTTTATAACTTTTTAATCACTTATTAAATATCACTGCAGCAATGATATCCATGGAAGTAGAAATGCTCATGGCCCTTTTGTCTATGGGAAACAAGGTGGTGGCAGAGGGAGCAGCCTATGGTGCGTAATTGGACAAACTGTGTCAGCAGCAGATCTGTATTTAATGCCATCTTCATTTGTCTTTTGCCCATACCCAGTCTTCTATCCCGAGTCATGAATACAGGATCCCAGTTTGTGATGGAAGGTGTGAAGAACCTGGTATTGAAGCAGCAGGTGAGTACATTTGTCAGAAATGGTTCTACTAACTTTGAAATGTCAATGTTGATGGGTTCACTACCCAGCAGAGAAACTTCTGGATTTATTCAAGAAGTATGAGGAGAAAATTAGAACCAAAGGGTCCTTATTGGCATAGTAGGGAAATGAGATTTCTTTTTATGTGTAGTTTAGAACTCTATAACTATATACTTTTTTTTTAAGATTTGCTTGTTTGAACTGTACTATCTTAACTCCAGTATTTTGATGACTTCCCATTTCTCTTTTATCTTATCATCGTTTTGTTGTTGTTGTTGTTATTGTTTTTTAAATAACTGGAACATCTCTGGCAAATCTAAGATACAGAGTTTTACATCAGTACTAAGATATACAGTGTTTCATATCAATACTGAGATACAGTGTTTCATGTCACTACAGAGATTTACTGCTTAGAAGAGGTTTTTTGGTTTTTGTTTTTTAATATCCCAAATGTCCCTCCTCCTGGTCCCTCCTCATAGAGGTTCCTGGTTCCTCTCCCATTTTCCTTCACCTCTGAGATGGAGGCTGCCCCTCTCATATCCCTTCACTCTTGGCCATCAAGTCTCTATAGGAGTAGATGCATCCTCTTTACTGAGGCCAGACAAGGCAGGCATCTGCTGCATATGTGCCAGGGGCTTCAGACCAGACTGTTAGTTGGTAGCTCTGTCTCTGGGAACTCCAGGGGTCTAGGTTAGTTGACACTGTTGGTCTTCCTGTGGGGTTGCCATCTCCTCTTGGGCCCTCGATCCTTCCTTAGGAGAGGTTTTAAAGGCCAAATTAAAAGACAGCTGGATCTTATTGTCAGATATATAGATATCTGTTTTCAGAATGTTCTCTTTCTCTGAACTTCTTCCACACTTTTTAAAATCTTTCTCGTGTTTTCTTTGTGGTATTTTATATAGTTTTATATGTATATTATAAACCTCATGGCATTTTGCATAAAGTGAATTTCTGGCTTCAAAGAACCTTCAAAATTTTTATTTAGGAATAATAACAAATGAACACCATGTGTTTTTAATAACGAATAGTGAGGAATCTTCATTTGCTTTGTGGGTTAAAAGCCTTCCAAGCTATCTTTTTCAGATGATGACATGATTTCCTGAGTACTCGAGAGCACTCTTGAGCCTCAGTACAGGGGCTGCTTTGTGCTGACCGTCAGCACCCATCCTTTTAAATACTCAGCCTGCTTACTTTAACTAGTTCACAGTACTACCCTGCGGCACCTCAGAGTAATATGTAAGATTGTCTAAATTGGTTTGCTATTAAGTATTTTATTATGGCAACACAAAAATTTGTTTTAGAGTCCAGGAAATACAAAATTATCATTTATGACCTTAAATTTCTTTGCTTTTCATAACATTTCAAATTGTTAAGAAGTCTGTTTTGGTATAGGCAATTAGTTTTAAAAGTAAAAATTGAGCCTAATGGTGATGGCACTCAGGAGACAGAGGCAGGTGGATCTTGAGTTCAAGGCCAGCCTTGTCTAAAGGGTGAGTTTCAGGACATCCAGGGCTACACAGAGAAATGCCATCTCAGAAATCAAAAATGGGGGGTGGGAGGGGGAAGGAAGGAAAAATCAAATTCCTCTGTGGTAGAAATTGAATGTCTCCTATTTATATAACTTTTCTGCCACCATCAGAACCATAGTGTTAACAAGGAGGTTGTGTGGATACAACTTTAAATGTCAGTTTTTTCCCGGTGGGTATTGATGAATTACTCCAACCCACACTGTGAATTTCTAACATTAAGAATTTACTTAAGAGTCAAAGGGTGTTCTGTGCTCCAGTGTAGGGGAATGCCAGGGCCAATAAGTGGGAGAGGGCGGGGTGGCAGGCATGGGGAGAGGGGAAGCAACAGGGGTTTGTTTTTGTTGTTTTTGTTTGCTTCTTTGTTTTTTGGAGGGGAAACTGGGAAAGGAGAAATTTACATGGAAATAAAGAAAATATCTAATTAAAAAAACCAAAAAAAATAAAAATTAAAAAAAAAAATAGTCAAAGGGTGTGGACATTTGTAGTTATCCCTAATAAATATTGTCAAATTGTTCTCCACTATAAAGTCCGTCTATTCTAGAAATGCATGTTAAACTCATTGAGGCCCATTATGACATTGCACTGTCCCGATACCCAAATATCTAGGGGCACTTGCATTATGGAGTGCTGGGGAGTTCAGGAAGAGTCATCAAAAGGACCGAGCAGATGCAAGCTTAGAATACTGTAGTTTAGACTGCTTACATCTGTAAAGGATTGTTTTGGCTTACTCATTTTTTAAATTTATATTATGGGGGCATATGTGGAGACACTCTCTTTTCACCTTTATCTGGAATCCAAGAATGGAACTCAGGTTACTAAGCATCGTTTCCTTTTTTGAGTCTTTTCATTGGCACTATAAAGATTGTTTTGAGATTTTTTTTATCAGAATAAACATTTTAAGCAGTAACTAATTGGACAAGAATTAAATTAGCCAGTAAATTAAAAAAGAATAAAATTAGCAGTGTTCATATTTCTAGGTTACATATAAGAGCTTTTTGTATTTTGTTTTATGGGCAGCATGAATTTTCTGCATTTTAAATATCAGCCTTCACATACCCAGTTAAGTGATATTTACAGACTTGAATCAATTTGTTTAAGGATAATTATACAGTAATATGATGATATATAAGCACAAAGTTGCATAATTTAGAAATCCCAACTGTCTTTAACTCATCCACCAAAGCAATTTGTCTTTAAAACCTGAATTATTAATAAATAAAATACAACCATTAAAACATCCTGGGAGACAAACATGGTTGCCATGTATGATCTCTGTTTAGGATTATTATTTGTAAGAAAACTAAAAATTCTATGCAACAGAAAATTTGAACTCTGAATATTATATAATAACCATGTCACAGTATAAATAGACATCATAGCACTATATTGTACATTAGCAGTCTGAATGTCAAGCACACTTCAGTAAAGTGAGCAGGAGTGGAGATAAGGTATTGATGGGCTTCCTTCTAAAGCCCAGTTCCCTTTGAGAGATCTACTAAGATATCTGTGGTGTGTCTAGTAATGACTATCTGAGGGCCTTGTTTGAACACTTTAGGGTTATAGGGAGGGCTGAAAGATTTGCATAAATTTGCAGCTCTCTGGTGAAATTAGATGTGGAGGGATAGATGTGGGCCATATAATCCTATTCTGTTGATTTTATTGGCAGCGCTGTTACACTGTGATTGAAAAGGAAAGTCTTAAGTAGATTTTATGGCTTCCTCATCTATAACATGAACACTGACTAGGACAGCAGAACCTGCTTCCAATCCTGCTCCCATCATCAGCATCAGAGCATCCCCCACATCCAGGACTACAAAGGAGGAGTTAGAGATGGTCACCATAGAGCAGTCAGCCTGCCTCCCGGAAAACCTTACCTGCTGCGGCTGTGCAGTAGTAGTACCTAGGTTTTAATTCTGTGCATATCTTATTTTGTTTTGTTTTTCTTTTGTAAGAATTACATCATTAGAGAGGTTAACTTGGGTTTTATTCTAAACCTTTCCAGTGACTAAAATCATAAAAGCAGTATTAGGAAATAGTTCCCAATATCTAGTGTTTGTTTTTTTTTTTCTTCTGGTAAATTTCTCTTCATTTAGAAACAGATTTTAAAAATGATGAATCATAATTTACGATTTATTGTCTATGGGACTCTGCATCTCAAGTCTATGTAATGTTTTCTGCCAGGCATGCCTAGCATAGGCCTTTAATCCTAGCACTAGGAGCCAGAGACAAGTGGATCTCTGTACTTAGCAGGCCACCCAAGAAACTTCCATCCATAGCAAGTACCAGGCCAGCCAGGGCTACAAAGCGAAATCCTGCCTCAAAAACAAAGCAAAATATATGGTGTTTTCCATTTTATTTCTAAACACCTGTGTCTAAGTATAGAGAAAATTGTGCTTAGAATGTTTTCATCGAATTTTGTTTGTACTTCCTTCTGTGAACTGTGACAGTAGTTCTCTGTAGAGAGACTGATGTATTTTACTTGCTGTGGTCCACATGGCTAAAATCCAGTTTTTCCTCTTTTGAGATCAAGTCTCCCTGGTTGCCTTGGAAATCACCATGTAGACCAGGCTGGCCTGAAACTCACAGACATCTGCCTGCCTCTGCCTCCTCAGTGCTGGGGTTAAAGGTGTGCATCACCACACCCAGCCACTCAAATTCTTTATTCAGTAAAAGTTTGTCCTGGTTTAGCTTCAGCTATTATTTAACACAGCCTAGAGCCTTAGGAAGTCTCAGTTGAGAGACTGTCAGTCAAGTTGATCTGTGGCCATGTCGTTGAGAAATTATTTTGATTCTTTATTCATGTGGGAGGGCCAGGACCACTGTGGGTAGAACTGTCCATCTGTGGGCAGGTCGTCTTGGGCTATGTGATAGCTGAGGGTGAACCTGTGAGAAAGCCAGCAAGCAGCATTCATCCATGGGTTCTGCCTTTTCTAGATGGGCTATGACCTATAACCTGGAAGTGAAAGCCAAAGAAACTCTATTCCCCTGGTTGTTTTTGGTCAGAGTATTTATCCCAACAACAGAGAAAAACTACAACAGAGTTTACTTACCTTATATGGAAAGATTTAGTGTGTAATTAATTAGCCCCTTTGGTTATTGAGATAAGATTCACATGCTGTAGCCCAGGCTGGCTGCTAACTCATGGTAGTCCTCCTGCCTTAGCCTACAGAGTGCTGGGATTACAGGGATAAGCCAAGACTCCTGACTTTTTTTTTTAAATTATTAACCCAAGCTTTCATTTACACAGAGAACACCGTAGCGGAGTGCCAGTTGGTGACACATATCCATTGTTCTGTATAAGCACTGTGGCTTCTGTCTTGGAAGATATGCTTCCTTCCTCATTCTGTACATCTGGGGCTTCCCGAAGGATGAAGCAGAGATAGCTGACTCTTTTTATCGGATTAGAGAGACTATGGAAAATAATAAGAAGGAATTGTGAGACCTTGAACAACTTTGCTAGGAAGACAGTGTCCTCAAGTTATAACATACTTGTTGGCAGATGTGTCATCATTTGTAGTATGGCTATCAAATACAGAACATGATTTAATTATACTCTTTCTGGACGTCTCTTATGGTACACAAAAATTCATCATAAAATACAGTTTAAATTCCTGCATTTCTAGTTATTCTCAGAGTACAACGCTTTGGTTTTTTTCCTGATTTATTACATATGTTTCTCCATACTCTTTCTGTACTGTACAGCTCTAGCTGTGCATTCATTCAAATTCACAAAGGTGAGTGGGGCTTGGGTGCGAAGCAAGAAGGGGACAGAAAGTCTGCAGCTCTGTAGTGTTTCCTTGCCCCAGAAATTCTTTGAAATTTGCTTTATTTATTATTGTGTACATGTTTGAATATTGGCATGGGAGTGCCTCAGCATGTGTATGGAGGATAAGAAGGAACGCTTACACAGAATTGTAGCTTCAGTGGGAACCCTGGCTGCTAAGGTTATTCACTTCTGACATGCTAACTGTGCACATAAACTTAGCATTTGTTCAATTGAAAGATAAGCACTAATATAGAGTGAGCAAGTTGTTATTCTAGTATTTAACAACACTGTCTTCCACAGAATCTACCTGTTACTCGAATTTTAGACAATCTCATGGAGATGAAGTCAAACCCTGTAAGTAACATTTACATTATATAAATTCTTGGATGTACCAACCAATACAAAAGGTGATAAATCCAGGCTGACTCAGTGTTGTTGAATACAACGTGTGAGAGAAGCAGAGAGTCCATATTGTGATTCAACCATTCTGACTAGTTGTCATCTGAATTATATATATACTAGATCTTACATGCTTAATGTTAATACATCCTGAAGAACACATTTCTATAAATAAAAAAACAGTTGACCATTAATAATATAAGAGAAACATACCAATTTAATGAGATTAGGAGAAAAATATGTAGTAAAACTTGTGACTATTTCAGATGGCACTAAATTCCCTTGGGCCAAACAAATAAATAACAAAGTTGTTGGCTGGACTAATCATACATAAATATTATTAGCATTTCCTTGGCAAATAGTTGTCCAAGCTGTCTATCCATCCGCTGCTCACAATGGTGACTTAGAAAGCCGTCACTGTGTTCAGCACTGGCAGCTAAGGAGCTGGTTATCTCGTGAGTCCACCAATCGCAACTCTTACTTTAAGTCCATCTGAAGCCTGGAAACGTGGCGGGGGGACTGAGGATTCAGACCTGAAAAAAATAAAAATAATATTTAGACCAATGTGACTCCTTCAGTAATTGGTAAAACCTGGTTATGGAAATTAGCAAAAACAATTTTTAAATTCACACATGTGGAAACTAAAACACCAGAAAATGTCCAGCTGCTGTTAATGAAAGTTACAGGAAAATTATGTGGTATGATAAACTTTTAAAGATCCTTGTATTAAAGAGCCTGTGTGGATGGAAGTGATACATAGTGCAGTTATAGCTGTCTGTCTTTGTCTTAATGTTTTGTTATAGGCTAATAACTATAACAGCAGGTACATTTATTGTACACTTATGTGCCAGGAACCACTCAGCAAATTGTTACCTCATAAATAATTTTATCCTCAGTTAAACCATCCAAGAAAAGTACTACTGTTACTCTCATTTTATAGATAAGGAGAGTGGAACAGGCTTAGGTCAGTTAACTTGCTGGGGTTATATATCTCTTTTTACTATTATACTATGTTAGTTAGAGTAGGAACTGTGTGCTCTTCACAGATGCCCGGAACTATAGAATGAAACCATTGTAGGGAAGGAAGGTGACCAGAAGACATGGCTGCTTCATGCAACAGAACTGAAATCAAGTTCTGCTCCTTCTCCTCCTGCCCAGTACTAGTTGTAGCCATTCCTTCCACAGTCTTTATAAGAAACATGTGGATAGCTACATTTGAATGAGTCTTAATCAGAGGTTTTTTTGAACTGTAGAAGTTCATTTATCAATAATCTTGAGTTTATAATTAAAAGCACATTACTACAGATGGACTTTTTATTAATTAGAAGAGACTTTTTTTTCTGTTTTGAAAGCATTTCTTCATCCATCTGCTATGTAAGGGAGCTGTCTGCATTCCCTGTCCTCTCCTGTTTGTAGATAGGATTCCAAGGTGATTTGGAGACACTGAGGAAGTTAGCAAAGTACAGTAACTTAGGCCTGACAGGTATTCGTGAATGGCTATATGCATCTCATTTCAGATACTTTGTAATACTGGAGCCTGGACTGAGCATGTAGCTCAGCTGATGTTCAAGGCCTGGGTGGATCTCAGTACCACATCAACCTATCATAGAAGCAGATGCCTCTGTTCCCAGCACTTGGAAGGTAGAAGCAGGAGGATATGGAGTTTGAGATCATCCTTGGCTACACAATTAGAGGCCAGGCTAGGCTACATAAGACACTCTCACATCCTTACTGGGTGTGGGTGTGGGTGTGGGTGTGGGTGTGGGTATGTGTATGTGCGTGCACCCACATCTATGGCACATGTATAGTCAGAAGAAAACTTGTGGAAGTTGGTTCGCTCTTTTCAAAATGGGTCCTGCAAAAGAAATTCAGGGTATCAAGCTTAGCCTCAAGTGTTCCTTTACCTGCTGACCAGTAGGCCAACGAATGCATTCCTGTCATCTAGTGTCTCCTTTTGGTCATTGAATTTGTTGAACTTAAGATTATCAGAGAGGCTTCATCTTGCCCTCGAAGTCCAGCTGCTGGTAGGGTTTCCCAAGGGCTGAAGGATTCTGACTACCCTGAGGTGCTATATTGATTCAGGGTATTGACCGTTAGGGTTAGGACTGAGTATTATCGGCATGTGTACATTTGTCATTTGCCAGAGGGTTGGGTTGGTTGGTTTGTTTTTTCAGGAGTCAGGGAGACTGAATCGTTTGGCACGAAGACTGAGATCAGGAAGTAGTTATATCATAACATAGCAGATCTGTGCATCACAATTCCTTTAATATCAGGAAGCTTCCCATTTATTATAAAGTTTCACAACTCGTAGAGTCAGAGAAGCTTAGAAAGCTAAGAGTTTGGGTGACTCATTCAGAGGCACATCTCCCCTGGACTAAATTGAGGCTCTTTTCAGCTTTTATTTATCCTATTTTATGCTAACAGTCATGTGTTAATCTGGAGAAATTCTAATGCGTTAGATGGTGAAATGCTGGTCACATATACAGCTGATATCCAGTATTATCTATGTTTTAAATTCTAAATTCTAAAATTGATCTGGTCCCAAAACTTGAATATAAAAGACTGAGTCTCTTATATATTATGTCTTCTGTATATTCAGTAAAGCCACAGAAAGACCAAGTCCTAATAAGCAAAAGCCCCTGGGCAGTAAAACTATGTGCTTTAGTTGGGTTCACATCCTATTTCTGTTACTAAATATGTGACCTTAGGAAAGTCACTTAATCTCCCATTATCCCAGCTTGCCCATCTAAAACTGTGGGATAATAACAGGAACTGCCTGAAGGACTGAGGATTAGTGCATGGAAAGCCCTGAAAATACACCTTATTAACACATAGTAACGTCTCATTAAGGATTAGAGACAGTTGTTACACATTCTGTGAAATTGGAAGATTTGTTACAATCAAATACTGTGCCAAACTATGACCTTCTAAACAGAAATTTCATAGTCATGGCAATGTGTCTTATTTTTGTTTTTAATAGGAAACTGATGATTATAGATATTTTGATCCCAAAATGCTGCGGAGTAATGACAGGTAAGGAGCTTTTATCATGGGTGTTTGTTGGGAGTTTTCCCTCTGAGAATGGAAATATTGTATTATAGGACAGCCTGCTTTTTACTAAAATTCTAACTGTGGGAGACTAGTTATAAACAGTGTGTATTTTAATCTCTTTCAGAGATAATCACTGGTAATTAGGATTAGGAGCTTGTTATTTTCCCTTAGTGTACACCCAGAGAAATAAATTTAGCTGTTTACTATTTATGAAATGGTGTTATCATAAACAAAGTGGGGGATTTAGAGAGAGTGTTTTTAAGTGAATATTGTTATTGAACTAAATGAGAAGAAAATACCTCTGTGATGGAAACAGTCGTTTAAGGTGGAGGCGGCAGGAGCAGTGGTTTGTGACAGTCCAGGAAAGCGTGTCCCTAAGAACCATTTCTATAAGAGCATTTTATGCCAGTGAAACTGTTCACTGTGTAATTTCTGCATTTTGTGAAAGACACAATATGGTAATTTACGTTGGTTATGTTACTTTTCAAGAGTTAATTCATGGTAGGATGAGAAGTAACTTAAAAGACAGATAACAAATAGGCAAAATTAGAAGGAAATGGCTGGATGTCCCTAGCAATAAAACTCCAGGAGTGAGTTTCCTGCCTGTACCTGATGGCAAACCTTCAGCACTCTTTTCCCACGCATTCACATCTTCATGGTGTTTGGAAGGATGGGCTAGCTGCTAGGTTATTAAATTGCTTGGTAATTTCTAGTGTTCTCTTTTTCTTCTGAACTTAGCAGAGGTGCTGTTATATAAGAACTTCTAATAATAGCTGTCATTGGCAAAAAGAGAATTTGGCAGCAAATTACAGGACAGGGAATGAAGACTGACCTTCAGTGGTCCAGGGTTTTCTTTAGGAGTGATGAGAATGTTAAATTGGAGAGTGATGTTTGTACATACACAACCTTGGTCATTTGCTTCAAAGATGATGTGTAACTCTGTCTATGCTAGTAATTCTTCCTTGCACACAGCTAAGCATAACCATAGAAGCTGAGGACTGCTTCATCCTAAATGAAGCATATATGAGATAATTAGAGATAATTAGAGAGGATGCCAGCATTGTCAGACAAACAGGCTCAGAGTACTCTTTTATCAGCCTTCCCTGTGCTATCCCAAACCCTGATTGTTAATAACTCATGATACTGTACTATTATTTAAGTCTCCATTCTCTCCACCTCCTCTCTACCTCCAAAGAACTTAGAACTCTGGAATTAAACTATTTAAACATTTTGATGAGGTGAACATCTATCCATTTTTGTGGAGTATAGAATACTTAAACAGGACATAGAAATAAGAAAAGATGACCAAGGCATGCTCAACAACTAAACAATTCACGTTGGAAGAAATTGAAGTCCTTCTACCACAGTGTGCATTTTAACTCTGACATGTGAAATTTTGGATTTCTTAGATGCCAGGTTATTATTTTTAAAAATGTCCTGTGTGGTAAATAAGAAGCTAATGCAGAATGTGGATCTGGCCTCCCATTTCTCCTTCCCATCCTGAGGAAGATGCAAAAAGAGGTGTTGCTGTTTGTGTGTGGCATTGTTTCACCTGTTCCCACCTTCCTCTCTTTCTCATAGAGGCTATCTAGAGTGTATGTCAGTTGTTAGTAGGTTGTCCCGTTCCCTTTTAGACATTGAGATGTCTACCTTCTAGCTCCTTCCTCTACAAAACTGAAGAACCCCCTGCTTCCCAAGAAGGTGGACCTGGAATACCTTTTTAACGCTGCTCACAAGTGCACATGAACGTGTGTCCCCATACCCATCTTACCCATAAAAGAAGCCAAGGATGAAATTTTCAGTGCAGTTTCTCTTTATTGCAGCTCAGTTCCTAGGAACAAAAGTCCATTCCAAGAGGTAAGTTTAACAAAAAACTTCTCTGCTCCTAAAAAAGAAAGATAATGTAACAGTAGTCCCGAGGAAGAACTAGTTTGTCATAAGCAAAGCTTGATCAGTGAATGGCCATTCAGGTAAATTCAACTCTGCACACCCAAGATACAGCCTTAAAATCCTCAGCCACTTGTATTGCTCTGCTTTTCTTAAGCTTGCACGTGACAAAATAGCAGAAAAAGGAGTCTTTTGGATTGCAGTGAGAATTGTACATATGGAATTTCTACAATGATTCCAGTGTTTATGAAGATGTGACTATATGCTTATTTGAATACAGACACTTCTCATTGTGAGTGATGTATTGAAAGTTGCATGTTGGGTTTTCCAGTGTTTCTGCCTACAGCAAATAATAAAAATTCAAACTAACCTTTAGAGCCAGCTCTGGCTTTTCTTTGCTATTACTGGATTGGATACTGCAGTTAGACTTTGAGACAGCAGAGGGCTTAGATTGTCGTCTTAGCCATCGTATCTCAGTTTCAGAACAGCTTCCAGACTGAAAGCCATGTTGCTTCAAAGTTGAAGTGCTTTAACTGTGTTTTCTCTCTTTTCCTCCGTTTGTACTTCTAGGCCATTGTCTTTGTGGTCGGAGGAGGCAACTATATTGAATATCAGAATCTTGTTGACTACATAAAGGTACAGTTGATACAGTTGAGCCTTCTCATTCTGTCTCTTGGTGGTGTGAGTCTCATGTCATTAGAGAATTAGCATTGGCCCACGACGATCCTGACCTCTGCATAACTACGTCCCAAGAGGTGGTTTTTTAAGTTATACTTGTAAGCAAAACACTAAATTGTACGTGTCTGGAGTCCCAGCTACTTGGGAGGCCGAGGCAAGAGGGTCACTTGAGCCTAGGAATTCAGGGCCAGTCGAGGCCACATGGCAAGATTTCATCTCTTATAAAAATTACCAATTACTCTGTAGACCAGGCTGGCCTCGAACTCAGAAATCCGCCTGCCTCTGTTTCCCAAGTGCTGGGATTAAAGGCGTGCACCACCACTGCCCAGCAGTTTACCAGTTTTTTGTCATAGACATGATTCTACTAAAATTATACTGTATTGAAAAATAATATTTCATAAATTATTTGGGCAATCTCTTGATATACTTTAATATTTAGAGACCTCAAGGTCTTCTAAGATTTGTCTCCCTTAAGATGATTTATAGAACTCATTTACCTAAATAATACATGCTTTATTCAGTTGTATTAACTTACATCAGCAACATACTTCTAAAAAGCATTTAAGGTAGCAAATTAGAAATAGAATCCTACTGCAAACCAGCGAGTGGCAGAAAACTAAAAATACATGAGGCACTAAGCCTAATTTGAAGACCAAAATAAAATAAAATCTATAGGCTGGAAAATTGGCTATTGTTATATAATAAAGTGACCTTTTCTAATTACTTAGTTGTGGTTAAGGTATGATTGTCACTCTTCATGCCCTCATTACATAGGCATTAATAGAAGCTATAATGTAACAGGGGAACACATAGCTCCCAGGAGTCTCCTCAGTCATGCTTTTAAGAATCTGTGTCAGAGGAGAGGGCCTCGGCCTTGTGAAGGTTCTGTGCCCCAGCGTAGGGGAATGCTAGGGCCAGAAAGTAGGAGAGGGCGGGGTGACAGGCATGGGGAGGTGGGAGGCAACAGGGATTTGTTTTTGTTTGTTTGTTTGTTTTTTGGAGGGGAAACCGGGAATGGAGAAAGTTACATGTAAATAAAGAAAATATCAAAAAAAAAAAAAATTTAAGAAGCAAAAAAAAAAAGAATCTGTGTCAGGGGCCCCCAGTCTTGCACAAGGGATGGCTTTATGTTGCATGCACACACATGTGCAGGCCTAAGGACAATTAGTACTGGAGTACTTCATAAGCTGAGTGTCTTTAGATTATACCTGATTCATTAGACAACACAAAGGATTAATATTTGCTATTTATTGCTTTTCTGTTCTATAGATGTTGAAAACATGGTGCTGCTTCCCTTGAGAAAGCTTAGCCAAGCTAGAGAAAAGGAAGAAAATAGCATTCTTGTGCCCATTTCACCACCTTATTCCTGTATGTTTATGCAGTTTAGGATACACACACACGCATGCACATGCACACGCACATTTTAAATGTAACACCACCACCAGACAAAAGACTTTTAAGAATAACCCTCTCTCCAGAATGCAGCAGGGTAATTCCTGTTTCTCGTTGCACAGATATATCTGAGTCCTCTTCTGCTTTTTACAGGCGAAGCAAGGCAAGCACATTCTATATGGCTGCAGTGAGATTTTTAATGCTACACAGTTCATAAAACAGGTAAAGTGTGCCCTTTTTTAGTTGTTTCTCTTAGCATAACAGAAGTTGGTGTTGGGTCCCTCTTCTTCAAAAGCTATCAGTTATTCAGTTGAATTCAAATCAACTAAAACAAAAGCTCATCTAGTTATTAAGGACAGTTCTGGTAACATTTTAGTAAGGTTAACAATCCTAACTCTTTTGAAAAGATAATTTAAAATTGAAGTTATCCTAGTAGGCCAAATTGAATTTCAGCATTTCCTATATGCTGTCGACATGCCTGATATTGCCAGGCACATAGTATTTGGGGCTCAGAATTCCTTTGTTCATCAACAGTAGACGCTCAGTTGATATGATAATGTTCACTTTGAATGTCATTGGCAACTGTAGCCAAGTGAGTGGGCTCATTTCCATACAGTCCTTCAAATCATTCCCACTAATGTTCTCAGTAATTATATTGATGTTAGCTTTTTTAATTGCTAGGCCCAGTAGCCTGATCAGTAATGTCTAGGTGTCAGCACTTGAGGGCATAGGTAAAGGGGATAGAGCGTCTTACGGTCACCCTTGGCCCCTGGAATGTCCCTAGGAACCAACTCAGGCCAAACCATGCTTCATGGTTCTGATGCTGAAAGAATTTAAGGACTAACGAGTTTATTAAGCAGGGGTTGGGGGTGCTATTAAAGACACAGCAGGTTGAAGCATGGAGCTAGGCAAAGCAAAGGTGTTCAGAGAGAGCAGGGCACCCCTGAGAATCTGGATGTGGCAACTCAGAGATGAGTCACAAGTAACACACCAACGTGTGGCTTCTCTTTAACAGAGTATGTTATTCTCTGAGAATTTCATACATGTATGCATGTGGATGGATGGACAGACAGACAGATGTTATTTTGGAGAACACTAAACTCTTCAAATGCACAAGTTTGTACTAAGTTTAGGGAATTTTCAACTACTATGGCTTCAGATTTTTATGTGCCTGGTTTTTTTTCTAATATTCTTTTGGGACTCTGTTTACAACTCTGGTCCCAGAATTACAACAGTGCTAGAGAATTTCTGTCGCCTAGTGATGCTTGTGTGAACAGACCTACTGTACTGCCAGTCACAGAGAAGCACATACAGTTTTTATGACAGTTGTCGATGGTAACACTTAACTCAAGTGCAGCCCAATCACTGACTGTTTTAAGTCTGCAGCAGTGTGTACTAATTTCCTAAGCCTTCACACACTGGGCCTCTGGAAGCTCCATTCATGGTGAGTGCCCCGATAAGGATATGCCACTTTTAATCTTGTTTGTGTGGATACAGACATAAAACTGTAATGCAATGTAAAGGCATTTCTTTGGGGTGTGTGTGCCTGTAAGGCCAGAGATCACCATCAGTGTCTTCCTCAGTAACTCTCTACCTAGTGTTTTTTTTTTTTCTTTTTTAAGATTTATTTATTTATTATATGTAAGTACACTATAGCTGTCTTCAGACACTCCAGAAGAGGGCATCAGATCTCGTTATGGATGGTTATGAGCCACCATGTGGTTGCTGGAATTTGAACTCAGGACCTTCAGAAGAGCAGACAGTGGTCTTAATCGTTGAGCCATCTCTCCAGCCCCCTCCACCTAGTGTTTTTAAGATGAACTCTTTTTCACTGATATACTAGACTGGCTGATCAGTGCGGAGATTATTGATGTGCACCACCACACTCACCTTTTGCCAGTGTACTGAGAATCTGAACTCAGGTCCTCATGATTGCGTAATGGGCACTGACTGAGCGATCTCATCAGCCACACGGTTTATCTTTTACACTGTACTTTTTACTGTGCCTAGGCATTTTCATAGTTGAGTACAGTATATGGCAACTTATTACATAGATTTGCAGTCTTAGAGCACTTATATCCTAGGAGTGTGGTGGGCTTAGACCATGTAGGTTTCTCTGGGGTTTTCATGATACTGCATTTCACAATACAAACACATCATTAAGTGAGTGCATGTTTTATGTCTTAGCTCACAAATTGCTAAGGATTCTGTTTCTCAAAGAGAACCATTTGTTTCTATCTCAATTTTTAATAAATCTTTCTTCTATTTCTGTTCTCTCTTCTTCTTAAAGAGGGCAGTTAGCAATTCTGTTATTTTCAGTTGAGTTTGTTGTTGTTGCTGGTTTGTTTTGTTTTGTTTTGTTTTGTTTTGTTGAGTTTTTCCTCTGCTAATATTTTTTTCATTCTTTGTGAACATATTTTCTTTTACTTCACCAATAGTAATTATTATTGATTTTAACAGTCTGTTATCTGAAAAGTGTGGGTTGTCTCTGTCCTTTTGTGTTGTCTTCTCCATAGAGTGTGACATTTTCCTGGTTGCTGCTATTATTATTACCCTTTCTTCTAAGCCTCGTTTGTGATCTGTGTTTTGACAAATGAATGTCATTGTTCTAGAGAGTACTGGCTTGTAATTCATTAAGCAGGGTTTTGTTGTTGTTGAACTCAAACTTTTAGCTGTCCTTTTTTTTTTTTTTTTTTTAAATTAAAATACTACCTCATTTTCCTCTTTCTCCCTTTAGCTCCTTCTGTGGCCTCTGTCCTCTGTGTTCCATCCACACTCATTCATTCTCAGTCTCTCTAAAGACAGATGGCTCAGACTGCGTGTTGTGGCTTGTGTGCTTATAATACCCCCATAAACACAGACTCTGCCACACACTGCTCTCTCAGGTTTCTTCCTGACTTGCTGCCCTAAGCTCTGTTCTGATTCTTCAGGCAAGATAAATCAATTGCAGGATTTCTGTCACAGGTCTGCCTGCCTTGTGCAACACCAACTCAGGCCAGAAAACCAGAGTCATCTAATGGTTTTCCCTCTTAGGCTTAAGTCATCTCTAGGACCTTCTTGCTTTAAGTGTTTCTCCACTGTCTCTGGGGAGTTGATTTCTGTGGTTTTGCTGAAGGCTTAATACTGTTACCTCTGGGAGAGTTAGTTCTATAGGGATTTTCCTTTCTTTCTTTTTTTTTTAAATTTATTTATTTATTTTTATGTGTATGAGTACACTGTAGCTGTTACAGATGGCCCTGAGCCATCATGTGGCTTCTGGGAATTGAGCTCTGGCCCCGCTTGCTCCAGCCCAATTCACTGTAGCTGTCTTCAGACGCACCAGAAGAGGGCGTAAGATCTCATGGTTGTGAGCCACCATGTGATTGCTGGGATCCGAACTCAGGACCTTCGGAAGGACCTTCAGTGTGTTCTTACCCTTCAGGACCTTCAGTGCTCTTACCCGATGAGCCATCTCGCCAGCCCTCTATGGGGGTTTTTCTAGCCTTCCCAAATTGGAAGTGGGGTTAGGTTTTTTTTCTTCTTCATCATCTGCTTTTAATAATCTTTTAGGAATATAAAAAAGTATATGGCAAACTGTTAGCACTCATATTTCTTTCTTTCTTTTCTTTTTTTTTTTTTTGGTTTTTCGAGACAGGGTTTCTCTGTGTAGCCCTGGCTGTCCCGGAACTCACTCTGTAGATCAGGCTGGCCTCAAACTCAGAAATCCGCCTGCCTCTGCCTCGCAAGTGCTGGGATTAAAGGCGTGTGCCACCACTGCCCAGGAGTACTTATATTTCTTAAGAACTTACATTTCTCTGTAAAGAATTTCATACAGTTTAATATCAATGACTTATGCCCAGGGTTTGCTTGTAATGTTTATATTTACATGCCATGACTCTTACATTTGAAAGCATATGTTAAATTATTATGTTGAAATATTTTGTTCTAGGATAATATAGTAGTACAAAACCTAAGTTTTTTTGTAATCTAAAAATGAAAGTTTATATTTATAATTTTTTCTTTCATTTTAGCTGTCACAGCTTGGACAGAAATAACACAGAACAACCACAATGGGGTAATCAGTTTGGGTAGATGTAAAAAGAGCCAGATGTGTCTTTCTCCTAGCTGTGCCCTAACTGCAACCTGTCAGAATCTCTCATTTGTAAAGAAATTCTATACTTCATATTCTGTATAATGATTAAAATAATAAACCATTTCAGAAATAACTTAGCTTATTCTTGTTTGAAAAATGAAAACATACATTGGGACAATGTAGCCCAGTGCAGAGATACTCAAGCAGCTTACCCCTGTGGGGTGAGCTGGTGAATGTGTGCAGAGATACTCAAGCAGCTTACCGCTGTCAGGTGAGCTGGTGAATGTGTGCTGTTACACGCACCAGCATCGCTTGAGGAACTCCCCACTTACATTTCATTTCTTTTCCAGTGGATTCCCACATTGCTTTTGGACTTTTAGGTGGAGATTTTAAAGCTACTTTATTTGTTATTTATTTCTTCTGGCACACACACACATACACACATATATAACAGTAAAAACTGCTATTTATAAAATGTTGATAGGGCAGCATATGATTTGCAGTGGACAGACACAAAATATCCGTTCTTGAGAGTTCTGAGTAGACAGTAAAAGTGTGCAGCACCACAGAGAACAGTAACTATTCCCTGACTGTTACTCACTTTAAATCAGACACCAGGAAGTGGGGCACTGAAGTTTGATAGTACCAATAATTGTAATCTGGAGTAAGACCTGTGTCAGAAGTGAGAAATCTCTGTCTCAGGAGTTAAGGCACAGCGAACATTCCTGCAGAAAGGCACAAACTGAAAGAATGTACTCATAAACTTTGTGCACTCGGTTACTGCACGATGTACCTACAGGACATCTGAAAGTCCTGGGCTCACCATGCAGCTGCCAGGAGTAATAGAATGAGCTGTAGGCTTTTCCCACCACTGTTTACATTAGGAACTAGTAACTGACTAATAATCCAAAAGACTGTTGGAAACTAGATGCATAATTTCCAAAGCATTCTGAGAAAACTTTGAAAAACACCACACACTAAAGTGCACTGTTCAGTAAAGAGCTTAAAGTCATCTTTATAGTTCAAAAACTATATGGTTAGAAGGTCAGGAAATGGTCTGATACTTGTCCATCATGACCTAGAAGAAAAATTTTATGTAACAAAAAAGGACCAGAGAGCTGGCTTAGTTTGATGAGTTACCTGCTGCTCTTCTCTAATTTGAACTTACAGAGTCACATGAGGAAGGAGAGGACTGACTTCCGGTGCTTGTCTTCAGACCTCCATGTATACAGCATAATAAATCTTTGAATGTAAAAATGTTTTAATATGAAAAAAAGAGAAATTATTGAAATAGAATCAGTGACAGAGTGCTGTGTACTGAATTCCGTCCCCTTAAAACTCACATGTAAGCACTAATCCAGAGACTAAGATAGGGTCCTCAGTGGGGCAGGTGAACTCAAAAGAAGTGAGCCCTGTATGGTTAAAAAACAATCAGATACTCATCCCCTGTGACTAATATCATAAGAGGAAGGGACACTAGCTCTCCCTCATCCAATGAGACTTCTCCAAAGGCCAGCCCCAGTGACACTTTGATCTTGGACTGTAAGAAAACTGAAACTGCTATCTTGTTGGGGCAACTTCAGGTGGCTGATGCAGAGAAGCACAAACTTATGGCAAAGCTGATGAAAATAATGTGAAAAGGCACAAAGCCTGATGTCAGGATAGAAAGAGGCATCCCTCCTAGGACCACAGGCGTCAAGGAAGTGTAGGGGAGCCTGCACTGTCTGCCAGGATAATTTTAAAACTGAACAGAATACATGAAATAGCTGCCTTTAAGATACTGAAAATTAACAAATCTTATGGACCCTGCAGAGAATAACTAGGAAGCTTTGGAGATTGCCTCGACTACCATGCCAAAGAGCAGTGGACTTCGTGTATCAGAGAGGAAAAGTATTTGACTTTACACATGCGTACAGCTGCTGGGAACTGAATTTGAGTTCTCAGCAAGAGAGTGCACTCCTGGATCCCAACCTACATAAACACTTTTCAAAAACATTTACTAAAATACACCACATTCTGGGACTTTCTTTCAGTATGTCTTTTATTTACTGAA
Organism: Mastomys coucha; assembly: GCF_008632895.1. Lineage (NCBI taxonomy): Eukaryota > Metazoa > Chordata > Mammalia > Rodentia > Muridae > Mastomys > Mastomys coucha. The sequence continues at coordinate 66,343,535 of NW_022196912.1, forward strand.
ACTTGAAATGAATCAACTATAGAAATCTAGACCAATTGCCACAGGTTTGTTCCCCACACAACAACAGGCTCAGACAAAGACCAGCAGGCTGAAGTAGTCTAGGGACTTAATCGGCAACTGTGGGGAAAAGTTGTGGGAGTGCAAGAGGAGGTAGAAGGCAGCCATCTGAGGCACAAAAGTTCTCAAAAAACTTCCGAAATAAGTCAACACTTCACATTTTTAAATCACAGCCCCTAATAAGTAGTCACTGACACATTATTGGTTGTTTGTGGCTTTGCATGATGCCCTGAAGGGGCATTGGCTAGAGTTGTACTGCAAAGGTTGTGATCCAGCATGCATGTGGCTAAATGGAAGAGCGGAGAGGGAAAGGAATCACCTAGAAGCGGAGTTGCAGAGGATATAGGGTCAACTTCATCTCACCTTGCCTACACCAAAGCAAAGCCATGTCCTACCTAAAGCAACTAGAGCAAGGCTTCCAGAGAAAATTATTGAAGACTAGCCAACCAAGGACTTCAGCTACTGAGGAGCTAACCCATATCCCCATTTCATCAGTAACAGCTATCATTGGCACAGGGGAAGGGGGAATCTCTTATTGGATAAAAACTACACAAATGGTATAGGAACCAAACATTTAGAAATAATTTGGAAAGAAATAGCTTTATTAGTAAATGTATAGTATATTTTCAAACCTGAAACCATACATAGATCCTTCTACACAGCTTCCAACCACCCCACTTGGTCCACAGACTTTTCACATTCTCCAGGATTTAAGCAAGGGAGTTCCCCTGATCTCCCTGTCCACATCTTATCCTCAGCCCACCAGACCTAACCTGGGTCCCACAACCAGTGCATCAGCCTAGTCTGGCCTTCCCTGCCTGCACCTCAGAGGAGCTCTATGGTTAGGCCAGGATCCTCCCTACCTAACCCTCCAACCAAAGGACTCTCATGCTACATCTAACCTTTCCATTCAGCCAGATCTACCCCCACCCTCCAGGCTTAGAACAGGAGCACATCCTGTATACCAACCCAGCAGTTTCTGTCCACTGACTCCATTCTACCCAAGCCATTCCTAACCTCTATAGCCAACCAGCCCACACATCCTCTCTTCTTTCCAACCTGCTCTGTCCATAACATACTCAGAACTAACAGAAGGTGGTGTTCCCAGATTCCATCACAGAAATGCCATCTATATGAAAGACCAAGCCAATGTCTTCTCTCCAAAACCTACAGTCCTATAGAAATGAATGCATGTGGGAATTGATGAAGATTGCTTCCAGAACACAGAATTTAAGAGTGTAACTACAAACCTCATCAAAGAATTCATGGACTTTAAAGATATACAGATCAATGAAATTAAGAATAAATGCCTGAGTGATGCCCAAGAAATGACAATACTATTTTTAAAATATAAAACCAAAGAAAAACAAAAATAAAGCTGATGGAAATGACAAAGACAATCCAAACCTTGAGAATAGAATTCAATCAGGAGATTCAAAACACTGAAGAAGAGTTGAGCTGAAATAAAGATGGAATTGAAAAATCCAGTAGCTCAAGTAGAAATTTCAAAGGAAAAGCTTTATAAGTAAAATGAATTGAGCAGGAGATAGAATATCAGGACCCAAAGGTAAGGTAGAGCATCTAGAACAAATAAACATTTAAAACACAAAAACATACACATACAACAAAAGGAAACACAGGAAATGTGGGACATCATTAAAAAAAAACCTTAGAATTATAGATTATAGATATAATTATAGAATCATAGATGAAAAAGAAGAATCACAAGTCAATGGAATAGACCAGATCTTCAACAAGATCATAAAAGAAAACTTCCACAAACTAAAGACAGACATACCTGTACAAATAGAAGCACACAGAACACCAAATAGGCAAGACCAGAAAACAAAAATCCTCATGACAAATCATTGTTAAAACACTCAGTTCACATAACAAAGAATGTATTGAAAGCTGCAAGAGAAGAAATGTAAGTCAAATATAAATGAAAATTCATCCCAATGACAGCTGATTTCTCATTGGAAACTTGGAAATCCAGAAGAGCCTGGAGCAGTGAATTCTATGTCCTAAAAAAAGACAGCCAACCTAAAATAAAACACCCAGCAAAACTCTGCCATGACTGGAATAGAAAGAAAAACCTTTCTACGACATAAGCAACCCAAAAGAATTATATTCAACAAGGCAAACTTAAAGGAAAGTACAGGAAGCATTATCTCACGCCGAGGTACCTAATGAGAGCGCAGCAGAAGAATCGTAGGAAGAAATGTAAAGCCATAGAAACGCCACTGAAAACAAACAGCAAACCGCAGCACGGCCACAACGAACGCACATTTCAGTAATAACTTTAAGTATCAATGGCCTCAATTCTCTAATCAAAAGACATAGACTGAATGAATGGGTCCAGGGGGGAAAATCCATCTCTCTGCTGCCTATAAGAGACACATCTTAGTTTTAAAGATAGGCACCACCTTAGATTAAAAGGATAGACAAAAAGTACTCCAGTCAAATGGGACCAGGAAGCAAGAAGGTGCCACCATGCCAAATAGACCACAAACTAAATATCAGAAGAAATAAAGAGGGACATTTTACTCAAGAGGACTGTTAACCAAGAAGATATTACTGTCTAAAACATAAATGCACCAAACTCTGGGGTGTTCAATTTCATAAAAAAATCTATTTCAGTATCTTTAAAAAAAAAAAAAAAACCAGATTAACATCAGTCCATTAATAGTGATTTCAGTATATACAGTCTTGCTATTCCCTTTGCCCTTCTCCCAGAAGCAGAAGGTTAAGTTTCTATTGCTAAAGACACCACGCATATTTGACACAGGTGCAGAGAACCATGAGCTGGATCAGACTGGAATGCCTCCTCCCTGAGGACTAGCTTGCATGGTACCAGAAGGCACTGTGCAAGCTTCCAATAAAGAGAGGGCATCAACAGTCCCACCCAGCCATGGCACCTGTAAACCACATCAATGATCAGTATGGCACAAAAACTCTTAAGCGTGTAATAGTGGCACACATACCTTGGAGGTAAGTAGTGATTCTCTAATTGGACTTTAAGACCTGCTCAACAAAAGGGAAACCATCCCTGGTAATAGGAAACTAGCTAAATATTCAGTACCAGTGAAGTGGATATTGGAGGAGAGTCTGCAACTATTAATTTACTAAACCAGCAAATCCCCTGACAGCAATCCAAACATTTCTCCTTATACCAACAGATAAGTGTAGTTTTCACCTCTCATCAGGGAAACCTCTCTTTACAGCAGATGGATACTAATATAGAAAACGACAACCAACCAAAATGGAGTTATGGAGCCCAGGCCCAGTAGATAACATATACAAAACACTCCTGTATTTAAGGCTCAGGGAACATTGCAGAAGATAGAGTGGAAAGATAAAAGCCAGAGCATCAGGATGTTTCCAGAAAGCCTCACCAAGACAACTGCCCAAATATGAGCCGAACAAGGATGACACCAGTGGACATGCAATGTGGACCATGATGCCTCAGCCCTACACAACTATAGGCAACTGGAGAATGCTGGGAGTGAGAGAAATAGTCTTCCCCAGGAAAAACACACCAGTTGGTTGTCCAATACCAAATGGTCAACCCTGGAAACATATATGTAGCATAAGGACTAAGCAGTTTATGTTTAGAAATATATATGTTACATGCTTGTACATTATGTATGCAAGAACAATGAAAATGGAGGCCATGAATTTGGAGGAGAGTGAGGAGAGATTTATGGAAAGATTTAGAAGGAGGACAGAGAAGGAAGAAACGTTTTAATAATACAAGAATCTTGAAAAAGTAAAACTATCTTCAAGATTGCCTTAAATTTACATACTTTGTCTTGCTAAAGGCGGGTCAGGTTTGGAGGTAGAAACATTCCCTGGGCCCTATGACAACTCCTGTGCCTCTCTTTGTATAACTCTTTGGGAAAACCTTGGTCTTCCTTATGCATAGCTCTCCCTAGCCATCCTGACATGGGTTACCAGTGTGGTTATCCTTCATATTGTCAGGCTCATACAGGCTAGACAGATCAACAAAGCCAATACCGTCATGCCCACAACTTGGCTGGTTCAGAGTTTTATCTGCCTCTCTAAATGTGCTTCTCCTTAGACAAGACAATCGGCTCCTGTCTCAGGGAATCTCAGCAGAGGCATAGGTCACAGGAAAGGTAAATTTATAAAAGGTGTATCAGTTCTCACAGCAGCTCCAGTTTTATAGCTGGAAACAAGGTCAGAGAGGCTGAGTACCACTTACAGTCATTTTTGGTGCATGATGGAGCCAAAGAAAGGATGTATACCTCTGTCCCCTGTTCATCTCTGCACACTGTCCCAAGTTCCTGGCAGGGTAGTTGGTGGGGGCTGGGAATCCAGCTCACCAGTCATCCAGAGTCAAATACTTCTTAAATTTTCAATGACAGCTGTACAGAGGAGCATTTAACACGGGACCCATGCAGCTCACCCAAACCTGTCAGTTCAGGATGTCCAACAGAACAAGTGTCTTTACCTAATGAGTCCACCCACGTGATATGGCACATGTAGACCTACGGGAGATTGGGAGGGAATTAAATACTTTGGTATGCCATCAGAAAGGCCGATTTTCATACAGTAGATGAGGCTGTACTAAAAAGAAAAAGGGGAAAAAGAAATTCAGAAAAGTTTGTTCTGAAACAGGAGCTTCCAGTCTGTCGCTCACTGTGTGGCTCACATGGCTCACATCCTGACGGGTTCCAGATGGTGACGTTTCAACTCATACCCTGATGTTTAAGTAATATTCCAAAGGAGAAAACATCTGCACCGAAATGTCCCCTCCCAGATCATCACATTCGTGATGACAATTTTTCACAACTTTTTGAAATGTTACAGCATTTGAGGGAAAAAGAAAACTTCAGGAAATGAAACTTCCAGTCTGACATGTGAGTAAATGAATCTGGAAGCCAAAGTTCTGATTCCTTCAAGTGACCACACCAAATAAACAGATTGAGTGGAAAACAAATGGAAACAATTCAACTTTATTGAACTGCACTGGGCTCAACAGAACTAGGAGATTTCAAAAGTTCATATCTAGTGAGACTCCAGCAGGTTGAGTGTGTGCCTGGCTTTAAACAGCTGCAGTTTGTAATGCTGCTGTGGAAACCTCACCACTATCATCTATGAAGAACCAACCCACCCCTGTGGCTCCATTTCAAGAGGACAGGTGGCTACCCTGAAAGCAAGCTGCCTGTATCGTGTGTGATAAGCGGCACTCTGGGAATCCAGAGGCAGCTGTGTGAACTCTAGCCAGCTCCAGAACGTGCAGCTGATTGTAATATCATCTTGACGTGCCTGTCACAGTCGTTTTTCCCTGATTTTTTTTTTTAAAAAATTTTTGACCCAGATATTTTCTTCCCCAATTTTCACTGGTATATCTCAGGAGAACAACAGTAACATTCATTAAAAGATTGGACATGCAACCAAATACACTTTGTTAGATCATCAAGCACTTGTCACCAAGCCTGATGGCCTGAGATTCATCTCTGGAATTCACATGGTGGAAGGGAAAAGAGACTTCCACAAGTTACCTTCTGATCTCCACATTTGCATCGTGGCATTTACACACAACCAGTAAATAAATGCAATTTTTTAAGAGAACAAACTAAAAATTATCAACAGCTAAATAGAGAAACAGACAAAATTTAGTGAGCTCAAACAGGTCATACAAAAAAATGCATAGCGACAAGGAGATAAAAGAATAAGGAGAAAGAACTGAGACAGCTTCCAGTAACATGAAATGCATTACAGGGGCAAACCCCCAGGCTCCTGGAAACCAAGAGGGCCATAAGAATGTCAAAGACTAGGGGGAAGGATTATTCAAAGACATAGAGGAGATAACCACCTAAAGAGAAAATAAATAGACAGGGCAGGTCAAAGACACCAATACGGCTTAACTAACTCCCCCACAAATCATCCCAGAATGAAGCAGAAGACACAAAACTCACTAGTGAATGTAACTATAGGATAGATATGCTGTACAAAACAAATTCATATCTTAATATTCAGACTTTTTAAAAGAAAATAATTACCCTTACATGTAAAATATAAACAAACTTAAGTATCAAGAATATGCAATACAGAAAGAAATGGAAAATGAAACATCTAAAACCCTTTATGTGATAATGGTAAATGTGAAGAATCAAAATAACAAAGAATGGACTCTATTCCAAAAAGAGAAGAGTTTGGAAATCATAGGAACTTGATAGGACAACTGAAAAACTCATACAAGAATGCTGGCACATGCCTTTAATCCTAACAGTTGGGAAGCAAAGGCAGGTGGATCTATGAGTTCAAGGCCAGCCTGGTCTACATGGTGAGTTCCAGGACAGCCCGTATCAAGAAAAGGAGAAAAGAAGAAGAGGAGAAAGAGAAGGGAGGGAGGGAGGAAGAGGAGGAGGGAGAGGGCAGAGGAAAAGTACAGCAAAAACAAGTGGGCTCAAAGGTTCCAGCTATCACAACCTCACCCCCCTCTCTCTCTCTCTCTCTCTCTCTCTGTGTGTGTGTGTGTGTGTGTGTGTGTGTGTGTGTGTGTGTGTGATGGGGAAGCCTCACCAGGTGAGCCAGGCTGCCTTGTTGGAAAGATGTTGGCAGAGCCCATAGGACAAGCCTACAAGTTTATATCCAGTTGGGCATTGTGTACGATTGGATTGGCATTCAAGAGAGTCCACGTCTAAGATTATAGAATTGAAACTAAGTGAAATCACAAGTCAGAGGGCCTGGTAACAATTGTCAGAGACTCTGAGCAAATGTCAGAGACACAGGCAAATGAGAAAATGGGGAAGACCGAATGCAGACACAGACATTTAGGCAGGAGGAGAACTGACATGGGCAAACGAAGGGTATGGTGGTTAGTACAGCAAGCAGACCATCTTCCCTAAGGATAACTGGGCACCAATTGCCCACAGCATGAAGTCAGGAGGTGCCACCACTAGTGTCACCTGTCCTTTACACAGCTCAATGCTGGTGGAACTGAGAACTCTGAAGCTCTGGTGGAGTTTGTGACTTGCGCAGCCTCTTGCCACTGTATGGTATCTAATGCTGAACAGGATCTGAAAGCACTGAGACTCAGGTTCCTATACGGATCTTAGTGCTCAGTCTGCTTCAGCCATTCCCCCATCACATCAGGAGACATCCTCGGGACAGAACATTATCCACTAGAACTATCCACATGAACTAGAGACTCACCTTCCCACTCCATGGCTGCAAAGCTAAGTATGCCCAGCAGTAAGTATCTGCCAGACATCTGACACTTGACCAATCCAAGCTTATTACCAATCTAAGTGGTAAGAAAGACAAAAGACTCCATCTTTTCCACCTGGCATTCTCCAATGTTAGAGGACCTAGGAAGACGCCACTCCAAAATGTTATTGCTTTATAGTTTTTTTTTCTTTCCTTCTTCCTTCCTATCTTGTATAAGTCGGTATGTGTGTATGTGTGTATCATATATGTAATGTGTGTATATATGTTAATGTGTGTATAGGTTCACATAGGTGTCCATGTGCATGAGGAGGCCATCAGATTAGTTTTGTTTTTGTTTTTTTTTTTCAAGACAGGGTTTCTCTGTATAGTTCTGGCTGTCCTGGAACTTACTCTGTAGACCAGGCTGGCCTCGAACTCGGAAATCCCCCTGCCTCTGCCTCCCAAGTGCTGGGATTAAAGGCATGTGCCACCACTACCCGGCATCAGGTGACTTCTTCAGTCGCTCACTGCATCTTTTTAAATGAGTTTCTCATTGATCCTGGAGCTTACTGATCCAGCTAGAGAGGCAGGCCAGCAGGCCTGAGAAACACTCCTTCCTGCATCTCCACAAGGCTGTAGTTACAAATGCACAGCACAGCACTTGGCTTTTTAAAGTGAGTTCTGGGGATCAAACTCAGTTCCTTGTGCTGCGTCAGCAAGCACTTTATCAACAGAGTCATCTCCACAGCGCCCCCCCTTTCCCCACACTTGGGTGTTATTTTGAGGTTATTGTTAATGTCATAGCACATTCTAATTATGCCAGTTTCTGCTCTGTAGCTATTGGTAGTATAGCGCTTAGCTTTAATTAATTTTCAGTCTATTGTCTGTCTTAAATGTATTATTTGCTTTGATGTTGTGGTCACAGAGTTTGTTTGCTCCTCAGTGAGGAATACTGAAGAGTAAGCCCTCAAGAAAAAGCAGCTCACTGAGATCTCCAAATAAAACCAGAGATATGCACGCCAACAGATGTGCAAATTGTAGATCAGAGGTAGACTAGAGATACAAGAAACATGAAAATATAAACAAGAAAATGTTGTTTCTAGGAAATCATAACTCCTCAATTAACAAATCAAAAGAGACAGAAATAGCTGGAATTCTTGACAAAGATTTCAAAAGACCACCTGGAAAAGAAATCACTGGTTTCAAAGACAATACAAGCAAGTGAATAAATGAAGTAAAAAAAAAAAAAATACATGATGTGCATGATAAATTTTAAAGCAGATTAAAAGGTGAGAAATTCAATAATGAAACATTAAAAAAAACAGATTTTGGAAATGAAATTTCAGTGAATCAAGCACACAATGGGCAGTATCACCCACAGGCCACATCAAGAGGGGGAAAGATTAGGAATGCATGATAAGGTCACCAAAATACTACATCCCAACACCAATTCAGAAAAAAATTACAATCAGATATGTCCAGCTCAGTAAACCAGCAGGTCCCTGATATGAATATGGGACAAAGGAAAGAACAAAGCAATATTCAAACCAATTAGGGAATTAAACAGCAGGAATTATCAAGCCTGTCTTCAAAGACACACAAGGTCTTAACTCTCCAAAAAAAGATGTAGAATAGCCGACTGTGTTTAAAAACAAGATACAAGTATTATTCTCTACAGGAAACAAGCACTGACAAAGACACACAGAATGATAGTGGCAAGATGGAAACCAATATATGAAACAAGTGTGATCCATAAAGCAAGCAGCACTAGCTTGTATTGATCTGATAAAGTCAATTTCCACACAAGTTATAGACCAGCAAGCTGGCACCATGGGTAAGGACACTTACCACCATGCCTGATGACCTGATTTCAGCCTCTAGAACATGGCAGAAGGAGAAAAGCAATGCCTACATGTTGTCCTCTGACCTTCACACTTACCATGGCACTCCTGTGAGCATATATGCACACATATAAAGAAATATCAAAAAAACCAAAATTGCTTAGTAAAGGAACTCACTAATCAAAGGACCTATCCATCAAGAAGATAAGCAAGCTGGCTATAGTGGCACACACCTTTAATCACAGCCCTTGTGAGGCAGAGGCAGGCAGATCTCTGTGAGTTCAAGGCCAGCCTGGTCTATATAATAAGGTCCAAATCTCCATAGTTGAGATTCTGTCTGATATATATATATATACACTCTTAACTCTCCAGCCCCTATAGTTGTTAAATTCTATCATCATCATAGCCATTATTGTCATCATCATCGTCATCATCATCATCATCATCGTCGTCATCATCATCATCTTCTCCTCCTAACCCAGATATCCACACCTAGAATCACAACCATTCTAAACCCAGATATCTAGACACAAGCATAGACACACAATAACAGCCAGGACAATGTGTCTCCATCAGAACCAGCAACCCTACTACTGTAGCCCTGGGAAATGTAATAGAGAAGCACAAGACAAGGGTTTCAAAATAGCTAGTATGAATATGATCAAGGACCTTAAATAGGTCATGAATAAATCTATTAATGAAGCCTAATACAACACAAACAGTGGAAGGAAATAAAACAACTTGAGACATGTAAGTAAAAATAGAATCACTAAAGAAAACCCAAAGTAAAACTGGAAATGAAAAAATGTAGGAACTCAAGCAAAAAACCAGGTATGCTTCATCCACAGAATATAAGAGATGGAAGGGAGAATTTCAGTGATGGAAGACAAGATAGAAGTATATAAAGCAATCCTAAAAATTCCCCTGGGAAACTCCTATCTATACCTGATAAACACTTTCAGCAAAGTAAGTGGGTGCAAAATTAACTCACAAAAATCATAAGCCCTCCTATATACATACTAATGACAAACAGACTGAGATTGGCAACACCTTTCACAATAGCCTCAAATATTATACACTGTCTTGGGGGTAAGTTTATCCAAGCAAGTTAAAGACTTGTATGAACAAAAACATCAAGTCTTTGAAGAAAGAAATTGAAAATGTCAAAAGATGGAAAGACCTCCCATGATCATGGATCAATAGAATTAGCATTGTAAAAATGGTCAGCCTATCAAACGCAATCTACAGACCTAACACCCCTGAGCTGATCTGTGTCGGCCTCATCCAGTGTCTCTCCTGGATAGAAGTGCTTTTGTTGTATCAGCTCAAGACAAACCATCAGTAGATCAGCCATCATCCGACGGACTGTACTGTGGAACCCTGTGCCACCAAAGGTAAAGACTATCCTCTTTGCTACATTGTTCTGTTACGGTTTCATTGCAGCTTCTTAAACTCCAACGGCTGTGGCCCCAACTGAGTGTGGAGATCATGAAAAATTTGGCCACAGAAAAGGGGTTCTGAATGCACAGCAGCCAAAAATTCATTTGTAACCAAATGCACAACGAATCCGAGGTATGAGTAGCAATGTTTGCTGGGTGGAGGACCACATTTCACTCAGCATGTGTGCACTGTGCTGTACACCGTCATGCCAAACACCACCAAGGTCACATGCAAGACTATAGTATCCTCTTAACCACCATGTTTTTACTATACATTCAAAGTTTCCTGTTCTTATATAGCATAATGTCATAATGATGGGAAACAAAGACAGTATTTCCTACCATCACATAGCCCCTCAGCACATGTCGAATTGGTATAGCTTTGGATTCGATTGTGTTAGAGTATTTGATGTAAAAGGTAGTTCATGGAGTTGCTGACTTAAGCTTCATTTAAAAAAAAAAATCACTGAATGAATTTGGACCTGGGACTCCTAGTAATGAAGAATACAGAACCAGCCATCTTCAGTAACCAGGCAACTTCCAGTAGAGGGAGTGGGACACTAACCCAGCCACAAAACCTTTGACCCATAACCTATGCTGCCTACATGGTGTGCTGGGGAGATGCAGAACTTGTAGGACTGGCCAACCAAAGACTGCTCTGATTTGAGGACCATGCCACAGGAGGGAGCCCACCCCTGACACTGTCTGGATGGCCAGGAACTGGAGGCTGGGTAGCCCAGAGACCTAGGATAGAAAAAAAAAAAAAAATCAGCCAGGCAGTGGTGGCACACGCCTTTAATCCCAGCACTTGGGAGGCAGAGGCAGGTGGATTTCTGAGTTCGAGGCCAGTCTGGTCTACAGAGTGAGTTCCAGGACAGCCAGGACTATAGAGACACCCTGTCTCAAAAAACAAACAAAGAAAAAAAAAAGAAAGAAAGAAAGAAAGAAAGAAAGAAAGAAAGAAAGAAAGAAAGAAAGAAAGAAAAAGAAAAAAGGGAAAAAAGGAAAAAATCAATAAAATGGTTCCTAATGATATTCTGCTGTACTCTGCTATACTCATAGAGAGAGCCCAATTTAGAGGTTCCCATTGGAAACCCTCCCCTTTGAGCTCCAGGAATGTCACAGAGGAAGGAGAAGAAGAGCTGTAGAATCCAGAGAGGTCAAGGACACCAGGAGAACACAACCCACAGAATCTTCTAAGCAGGACTCACTGAGGTGGAAGTGGCAATCATGGAGCCTGTGACTATAGATACAGGTTAATTTTAATTATAGAGGAGAGCTGTAGAACACTACGTATAGTGTATTTTTGGTGTGTGCACACAAGTTGGTAATATTGTTTGCTTCCTAGAAAAGGGCCAGGGAGCCAGGGGTACATGCTTACAGAAGGAAAAGCAACTTCAGTACACTAGCTTGAACTGCGAATCTGATGACTGCTGACAAACTTACCTTTGCCTCTCTGAAGCATTTAGCATCGCCATCAGCTCTCTTCTTGACCTCATTCTCTAGCCTTCTTGACTTCAAAGTACCAAAAGAATCATTTGATCTATAACCTATTTGTGTCACTTTCCAAGGTCCCAGCATTTTGGATAAGAATCAAAGTAAGAAAATACCACGGCAGGTGTGAGGAAAAGAGAGACACAAAAAATAAAATTAAAAAGCAACAGTGGATTTGCCACAACACAGTTTGGAAACAGCTAATTCTACTGTTTATTGCCATTAGTGAAAAAATAAACATGGATTGCCTAGCATGCATCAAGCCCTGCATTTAAGTCCCAACATGACCTCCTCCCCCAGTTAATCCCTAGCCAGGCATCTGAAACCAGGCTGCCTGGTTCAGTTCCAGCCTCAGGTCCTATTAGCTGTGCTGCCTTGAGAAGGCTACTCACCCTCAGTAAGCTTTGATCTCCTTACCCCTAAAAGAGAGGAAATGCATATCCATCCTGCTAGGTGTATGTGGATTGGAATACTCCTTCATGGATTATGCTAGGTCCCATATCTAAAGTTCAGTGCCTGTTCACTGCTGTCCTGACATCCCGAGCCACACACATCAATACCCTGAGGAAGCGTACTGCCACCCACCTGGACTGCTGCCAACTGTTCCCTGCAGAGGTCTAGAGACATCATGTGAGGTAGCTCCCTTGGAATGGATCTTGCTAAAAACTAGGAGGTTTCTTGGCACTGCCACCGTTGACCCTTATGTGGTCAGACTCCTGCCTGAGACTTTTCTAAAGCCACAGAGATTCTTGTTGTTCAAATTGCCCACCATGGTACGAACTGCGGTCCAGACAGCTAGGTGTGATTCTGTGTCCCATTCTGTACCTCTCTCAAGATGCTGCCAGCAGGGTCCACGGAGCAACATACTGCTCCAGTTGGAAAGACGTGGCTCCTTCAGAAGCCCTGTGAACACAGTGATTCAGACATCCAAGTACCAGGAAGTATTCCAAGTCATCCCCAAACTGCACTTACAGGAAGGGAGGGAACAAGCCGGCCGATTTTCTCATTCCTCGGTTGTCGCGTGTGACTTGCTCTGCCTCCCTCCTGGCACAGCAAATGATGTGACCACTCTCGTGTGGTCTACGTGTGGAATGCATGCCAGCTGTCACATTTTTCCTGGCTGCTCCTGTAGTCATATCTGCCAATATCCACACCCCACACATCTGCCTTGGCCCGCTCTGCATCCTGATATAGCAGGACATGCTCCAGGTTCAGCAAGGTCAGGATTCAGCCTCACCAGCCCTGTTCAGGGCCCATACAACACCCCGAGTTCAGGGAAATGGTCAGTGGGGATCTAGCCTGGAGACAATCTTCTGGCTCCAGAAGCTCGCTGCATGGCTTTCTAATGAACTGCTTGTGATTGGAGGAAAATCGATTCAAAGGCAAGAGGGACCTGAAGCTACTGAAAACAACATTTTTCCCCCAAAAGTAAAAATAAGCTTCCACATCAAAGGGACCTTTGTCCTTTGTTTTTCTGACCAGCAAGTACCCTTCTTGCCTAATACTTTCTCCTTTCCACCTCTTCAAGCTGGCTTCCATTCCCGTCTTTCAGATTATCTGGGTGTTCTGGTTTAACTGTCAACTTGACACAGCCTGGTCATCTGAGACACAGTCTCAATTGAAGGATCACCCAGAGCAGATGACCCATGGGCATGTCTGATGCTTCTTTTTGTTTTGTTTTGTTGTTTTTGTTTTTGTTTTTGGGAGACAGGGTTTCTCTGTGTAGCCCTGGCTATCCTGGAACTCACTCTGTAGACCAGGCTGGCCTCGAACTCAGAAATCCACCTGCCTCTGCCTCCCAAGTGCTGGGATTAAAGGCGTGTGCCACCACTGCCTGGCCTGATGGTTTGCTGATATAGGAGGGCCCAGCACATTGTGAGCAGCACCATTCCCTAGGCAGGTCCTGAGCTGTATAAGGAAGCTACCTAAGCATTAACCGGAAGCAAACAAAAGAAACATCTTTCGTGGTTTCCACTTCAGTTCCTGCCCTGGTTTTCCTCCACGATGGATATAAATGTTAAACTGAAACACTTTCCTTCTCTAGTTTGTTTTTGTCACAGTGTTTTACTGCAGCCCCCCTTGAAAGATGTGCTTATTAACCTGCTCCCCTTTTCTTTTTTTCAATGCAATAACCTCATTGCCGTTTTTAAAAAGAAGACTTGAAATCCAAGCCAGGCATCCTGAGGCCATCCTGAACATAGCAAGTCAGTGTCTGTCTGTCTGACTTTCTAAAGCCCCTAAATGCAACAATGGGTCAAAGGGTTTAATGCTGTAGGTCCCTAACAAGAGCATATAGGGACATTTGACTAGAAGATAAATTAACCTGGAATAGTCCAGGCTTGGTTTGCATCTCCCCGAGCAGAATACCTACAAGTGAATCTACCAGCACATGGCCTCTAGTTTCCTTTGGGTTGCTGCAGTAAAACACTGTGGAAGGTGTGGAAACCACGGGAAGGTGTGGGAGACACTGCCCTCTTAGGTAAAAGCTTCTGGAAGCAGGATTACAGAAACGGGAGTGCAGCTTCTCAGCAAGTGGCTCAGCCCAACCACCCAGTCCTCCCCTGACCCTGTACCAACAGGCTTTGCCCAGAACAGGCCCACCAAGAGTCAGCTTTATGAGTCTGAGCCATTCTTGGGTAGCTGGACTTGACTCTGAGGAAGCACAGGATGTCCCATGTTCTATCTGCTCAAGCAAAGCAGACTTCCAACATCGCTTCTTCTCATCATTTTGCCGAGGGAAGTCTGGCTTGACGAAAATGATTACAAGCAGCCATCAGAAAGCTGAAGCTCTGAGAACTGTGGGCAAGGACACAAAAGCAGTGACCTCCTTTAGGGGGCACCTTGCTCATTCTCCAAGAGTCGTCACAGCTGTGTTCATGGGCTGCATTTGCTGAAAAACATCCCCTGTGCAGTGTGTCAGGGTATGTGTAAGGACACACTCCCCAGAGAGCACACAGTAACTGGGTCCACCGGCATCCTCCAGATGAGAAGCCCATCAAGAGGAGGCTGTCAGCATGGGAAACTCAAGTCCAACCTTCCTTTTGCCTGGGCAGTGTTTCCTTTGAGGACCCATGTAATTACAGAAGTGACTCACAGTGGACACATTTGCAGAGGCCACAACAGGGCTAGGCAGTTTATGTGCTTAAGTATTTTGAAACCACTTAAACCATACTTTGTTGTGTGTATAGTGTCATGTGAGGCAGTGGACTGTGCCACCAGACAGACAACCTGGTAAAGTCGAGAGGAACCCCAGCAATTCTCATAATTGAGGATGGTAGGCATTTAAATCTACTCCTGAGCAGGTTCCTGTCCTGGAACACATGACCATGACACCCCATTAAAAGGACATGCAGATGAGGCATCCCTAACATCTCATATATCAAGTTAATAGAAAACATCTGCCTTTACATCCCAACCCACCCCAAAATGTTTATAAGGTCCTATCCGCAAGGAATAAAGCACACTAGTTATTTCACAAAAGATGTCTGAGAGTGCCTGTCTTATCGAGCTGTAACACTCCAGGGAAGAGGATTTTTCTCCTGAAGCTTTCGACGCTGGACCTCCACATGACCCAGCCAGCTGGGTGCTCGAGCCTACTGCAGCCACTTCCTGCTTGGTAGACATGACCCTGGCCCCTAGCTGCCTGCTGCATCCTGCCACCTGCTACCAACTCTGGGGCAGCAGAAGAGACCTGGCAGCCTGCCTTGCTCCAGCTTCCTCTTGGAGAGCTCCAACTCTTGGGCTGTTTGGAAGGAGCCAGAGCCCCGTGGATCCCCCAGGAAACACCCAGTACACAGACCAGCAGTGTCTTAGACCAGTCTAAGACCAGGCAATTGGACCAGAGTAGCATCTATAAACTGAGGCAGGGCAATTTTAGCTCAAGGGGAACCCCATGAAGGGGGAATCCTCTGACCAGCAGAACCTGAACCAATAAGTCCTTTCTTTTGAGGAGTGTGAAGACAAGACACAGAAAGAAAGAGGTATTTTGTATTAAGTGAAACAGAGTGCTATGCAGAGGGGATCAGGACAAAGGCTCTTGTAATTGAATCCACTGATAGAGGAGAATTAGTTTGTTTTAGTGAATCCCCAGCTCAAGAGAAGCGAGACAAGAAAAGTGTGTACTGCTCAAATCTAAGCCTCTTCATTGACCTCTCAGGACTGACCTATTCTCCAGACTCATGAGTCCTGGTAACGAAACTGTTCGAGGGCTGCCATGTGCCTGCAGTCTGGGTCCATGTGAATCCTGACAATGAAGCATCTAGTCCTCAGAATCTGGATGAGATTCTGATCATTCAGCCAGCAACTGTAAAACCACGAGAAGATGGCACTATGGAACAGTAGTCGATTCAAGATGGGTCCTATTGGAATGAAGTACTTCAGGGACGGTTACTTCTTCTGATGTGATCTTGAGACCCAGTGGCCCCAAAGTGGGAAACAAATGACCAGTTGCAGGTAGTGTGGCCCAGAATATTCCACTCAAACACTAAAGTATGCAGCCCATTGAACTTTCCCTAAAATTGACCACATATTAGTATATAAAGAAAGTCTTGACAAGCATACAAAAATGAAAACATTTCTTGCATTATATCGGACCTTTATGGAATAAAGATGGATTCTCACAGTAATAGAAACTACAACTTATAGAAACTAGGACTATCCCCACCATTTCTTCCTTGAGGTTATTGTGATTTTTTGTTAGTTCTAGACTACATCTCTGGACCAATCTGTGTTCAAAGCAGCAGTGGTCTGGCAACTTCTTCAGGCACTGTAGCATCCTCGGGGCTCTTCAGGGTTTGCCATCAGAGACATTATTGTCCTCTAACATAACAAGATTAGCCCATGAAACAGTTGTTGGTTTAGACTATTATGCTTGTATTTTGTTTTTTCATGCCTGGCAATCTTTCCCCTCTGGGTAGGGGAGTGGGGTGGGAACGAGACCCAAGGTATTGTATACTCTAGGCAAGTCTCCCACCACTGAGGTACACCCTAGCCATGCCTGGCACACCAGATAACTAAGGAGGCTAGGAAAATCTCAGTGCACTCTATGCTTCAACTCTGACTTACTATGGTATTAAGGAGGCCTGAAATTTATTTTAAACTTTATTTAGGAGAAATATTTTCTCAGGTAAGAGACTATTTGCATATGATCCTGAAGTCTGCATCACCTCAGTTCTCAGCATAAAATGTCTGTCAAGGACTGTAAATGAAAACACGGACCTCATATCAACTCTGTAAACCATGTAGTGTCATTAAATGGCAGGCTCTCCCAGAATAGTGCCAAATTCTCATCTCAGGCATCATGCCTAATACAAGAAGAAGAAGGGGGGGGGGCTTAAAATGATGAAATGACAAAGAGAAAAAGAGCAGAGAGGTCTATCAGATGTACAAACCGTAGGACCAGACACTAAAAACATGAATTTCATACAACAGTATCTCCTAAATATATCCATCACAGCGTCAATATGAGGTAGGCCACTAACTGCCATCTTGTTTCTGGTTCTTCCTGACCTCAGTCTCTTGTCGGATCGGCTTGCTCACTGGAGGTATAGATTCTGTAATGCAGGGGGACAATATCTAAAGCACTGATATCACCAGCCCCGAAGCAGGACAGCGCGGACCTGCCTGCCTGCGACAATGAAGCTATTCTCTTCATGTTTTTAAGGATGTGGTGGGAGAGGCTGCTGGGCTGTGTGGTCTGAATGGCTGTCTGCTCACATGCTCCTGCTGAGAGGCATTCTAGAACAGAGACATGAACTACTTTTAAGCTGAAATCTAAATGTTAATTTATGTGGCTGAAGTTCCTTTTTTTTTTTTTTTTTTAATTCTCCAAATGGTTTTTACTAGCCAAACAAGTTCTATTTTCAGACTTGACCACATCATTATCTAGCATCTCCAACGGGACTGAAAAATCAGAAGATGGCACTTTCAACTGTTTCCCTGAACTTCAAAGCCAACATTAACATGCAGAGTACAAGATAATTTGGGGGGAACAGATTTCCACAGAGGTCAGCTGCCTTTCAGTTGGATACTTATTAGGAGTGAAGTTGGCGAAGTGAACAATGAGGCCTTTACTATCCTGGCTGCTACTCTTGCCATACAGGCAAACTCATCTCTCACCTTCTCAGGAGGCCAATACCCTAAGAAGTCCTGCCCTCTCCACTTCTCCCTTGGATTACCAGGCTAGTTGCACATGGAGCTGAACTGGAGAGAAGGAAGCTTAGCAGAGATCTCTAGGGCAAGGTATATGTGGCTGTGTACCACTGGCCAGGGCAGTTGGAAGATCCTTCATCTATACACTCAGAGGCTATAGGGTGTGGGAGGTTGGGCTAGGGAACCTTAGAAGGTCAAACAAGGAGTGAAGCCTTTTAATTGTCAGGGTAATAAATTCTTACCAGGGTTCATGATGGGCAAGGCAGCCTTTATGGTGCCAGGTCCTAGGTTGGAGCTCCCTCATCAGTTCCTTTGTAACCCTGGGCCAATCCGGTCCCACAAAAAAGAACATTAATTCTTCACAACAGAAGGCAAGTGGATCACCCCATGCTAGCTAGGGCTAACTATCAACTTGCCAGAGTCTAGAATCTCCCAAAGGATGGGCCCCTGGGCATGCCTCTGGAGGATTATTTAGATTTTGTTAATTGCAGTAGAAATACCTGCTGTTGTTGGCTCTATTTACTGGCTGGGATCCTGGTCCAGACAGACAGACAGACAGACAGACAGACTGAGCTTGCACAGAACAGAAGCAAGCACTCATCCTGTCTCTGTTTTCTGATTGTGGATGAAATACCACCAGCTGTTTCGAGCTCCTGCTGTCTTGACTTCCGGTCCATGATGAGCTAGAATAAGTCCTTTCACCCTCAAGCTGTTTGTCAGCATATTTTATTACAGCAAAGGGAAACATTCGGACACACTCTTAATAAGTTTACAGTCACCAACACCAAGAGGAAAGCTTACGTTCCTGGGAGAAAAGAGGAAAACGGGGCTGATATGATGTTATCTAGGACATTAAATGATTATGGATTTGTTTGAATAAAGCAAAGTTTGTACACTTCCAAGGATGGGAGTGTGCTGGGAAGAGTTAGTAGTCCAGGGTCAGCTTTGTAGAAAATGTCCAAGTTTAACAAGGACACAGAAGAGAGAAACCTGGAATAAATGCTGAGCCTTGTCACTCTGACCTCAGAACAAAGGATAAGCTAGCTCTCAGGTTGTGAAGCTTGGCAAGGAGAATAAGAAACCCCAGCATCTCTCTGTTCTTCCTCGGGGTGAGATGGTGGCTCTCACCCTATATTCTGGTTAGCAATGTTCTCTAGCCATGATTTTTGGCATTGGTGAGCTGGGATGCCCATTAGTGAGCTAGGTGGACTCTCTACTCTTGGCAATTCAGTGAGCTGACTGATGCTCACAAACCGACAGGAGTACACAGCAAATAAACCAACCCATTCATCTCTGAAAGCAGCCAAACAGGGAGAGAAAGAAGTCAGGCAAGCAGACGCCGTGGAGCTGTATGAGAACAGTGCTGAATGGAAGTTAACGAAAAAGGTCCAATAGTACCTGAGCAGGCACCGCTGTGGGGTCTGGGGCTTAAAGTCCACCTTTTCCATGGCCTTTGCTGCAGCCTCTTTCAGGGCCTATGTCTTACAGTGATACTTGGATCTGTTGCTAAATGACGCTCCACACTCTGCTCTCTTTCCGTCTGGGTATCCTTTAATATGTCACCAGGCTTATTTACATATAATTGAAATCTAACAAAGACTCCCCATTGAGAGTTTGCTACAGTCAGGCATTGTGCTGAGTATTTCATATGCATTATTTCATTCTACCCTGTTTTCCCAATGAGAAAACTGAATGACAGCTAAATAATCCGCTCAGTCTCAAAGCTCATAAAGTTAGTGGTAAGGTAAAGAGCAGAGCTGGGATTCCAAGCCAGTTGTGTCTGAAGGCTGCTTTTGTCTTAACTATTACCATATATTGCTTCCCCTGGAAGGCAAAACTCTTACATGCGCGGAAATGACTTAAACAGAAAAACAGGGTTATTAAAAAAAAAATACTGTGGTTCTGCTTCCACTTAAAACATAGAAAAGCACAAGAGAAGATTGTTCCCACCCTACAATATGAAAAGACTTAATAGTTCCGTTTATAAAATTTTAGCTTCTGTTGAGCCTATCAGATCACAAGGTCCCACTGAAAGCTGTGGGCAGATCACAAGCACTAAGAAATCTCCGCATCCTGGGCCGCTTGCAGAATTGGTGGTATCCAACATGTGACAGTTGGATAGACGCTGTTGGGCTGCCTGGGGCCCAGGTCACATTAGCCATGCCTGGAGAGTACCAGCAGCTCAACCCGGAGGCAATGGCTAAGCAGACACAAACAAACTCCACTAAGTTGCTGGCCAGATGGACTCAGATCCTTGCAACGTGAGCCTGATGGATGGGAAGCTACCTCCTTGATTCCTTCAGTCTCTTCTCTTCTCAGTGTCAAACGTCCAAGGACAAACTGTACCATGGAAAGTGAAAACCAAAACACAGTGTTCAAGCTAGGCATGGTGGTGTGCGCACTTGGGAGACAGAACTTGAAAGAAGGAAGCAGGCACATCTCTATGAGCTCAAGACCAGTACAGTCTACATAGGAAGGTCTAGGCCAGCTAGAGTTCCAGATTCTGACTTGATGATGGTGATGATGATGATGATGATGATGATGAAGATGAAGATGAAGAAACAGACTCTGACTCATAAATGATTCTAGAAGGATGGATGCCTAAAGCAGCTATAATCAATTTATTAAAAGAACTGGCAGGAGCAGTAAACAATGTCTACAAATGGAGAAGCCCCACACATCAATAAAAATTAATTTTGATAACTCAGATGAGAATTCTGAAAGTAAAATGTGGTATCAGAAATAAGATACTTTTGTTGGATTTATTAGTAGACTAAACATAGCAGAGAAAAGATTCAGTTAACCTGAAGACAAGTAAACATAAGTTATGTAAACTGAACCATAAGGAGAAAACACTGGGTGGAGAGCGGGAGCGTAGCAATGCAGGGTTAACCGAATCACAGGGCAGGGCAGAAGTGACAAAGAGTTAACAGCCAAAGTCTTCCCCCAAGATAACAAGCCACAGAAGGAGCTCAGAGACCCCAAATAGACTAAAATTACACACACACACACACACACACACACACTCATACACCCTTGTCCTGAAATTCTAAAAATACTAGTAATCAGTAATAAAGGGGAATTTTGGACAGCAGACAGAGAAATCAGAAATGTTGTATGAAGAGAAGAATACAGTAAATTTTTTGTAAAAAAAAAAAAATATATGAAAGCCGTAAGGCAAGTGGTATTTATTCAAAGAAATATAAAGGTTATAAAGAATTATGTCTTTCAAAAGTAATGATGGAATAAACCTTTTCCAGATAATCCATTGCCAGCAGAGATGAACATCAGGAATATTAGAAGAGAGCCTTTAAGACAAATGACTGTTAGAGCAAATAGAAATTTTCTCTTTTTTTAGATTAATTTATTTTATGTTTATATGAGTATACTGTAGCTGTCCTCAGATACACCAGAAGATGGTATCATATCCCATTACAGATGGTTGTGAGCCACCATGTGGTTGCTAGGAATTGAACTCAGTACCTTTGGAAGAGCAGCCAAGGCTCTTAACCACTGAGCCATCTCTCCAGCCATTTCTCCAAAATGGAAATTTTGTTGTATTCAAAGAATTGAAAAATCCTCATTGATGTTTTTTAATACAGACTAAAATGTTGAGCATAACAGTTTGTGCCTGTAATCTCAGCACTAACCAATCAGTGAGCTCCAGCTTCAGTAGACATCCTGTGTCAAAGAAAAGTACATATGAGAGTGACTGAAGAAGATGCCCAAGTCCAAGGCTAACTTCTGGCCTCTGCACACCTGAGTATGGGCATACACACATATACACAAAAACACACACCACACATTTTAAAAGTAAAATTAAAGTCTAGAGATGAACATTAATTTTTTTCTAATTTTTATTCCTGTTAAATTATTAACTACTTAGAGTAAAACTAATAAGAGTGTGCTGGGGGATTGACACGCATAGAAGTTAGGCACACTAGGCACAGCATGGAGCTGGGAGATGAAGGCTCAGTGGTTGACTGTTGGCCACTCAAGCTTGGGTTCAATCCCTAGAACACAGAAAGAAGGTAGGCTGGGTGGAACAGGCACTGGAACCCCATCATGGGAGGTGTGATGTAGCACATAGTCAGAAGGATTTCTGGGTTAGCTGGCTGCTAGCCTAGCTCAAGTAAAGAGATCCCATATGGCCTTCACAGAGAAATGGGTGCACATATCACCTCCCAAGACACACATTTATACCATACACACATTCAGACATATACACTCATGCATACATGCTCACACACACACACACTCATACATGCTCACACATACTATCTGATCAGCACTTGCAATCTCAGCTCTTAAGCCTGAGATTATACAACAAGACCCTCTGTCCAAAAGAAAAAAAAAAAAAACAGAAAAACAAAAAAAACAAAAAGGACATAAGAGAGTACTAAATGCCTTCATTCATACCAAGTTCTTCAAAATACACAAGGGACAACTGACAGAAAGCAAAAGCAAGGTAGACAAATCTACAAATTCATGTGGAGAATATAACATGCTCTCTTCCTGTCATTTGATGCAACAACATATATGTCTGGAACACCAGCAACTAACCCCATCTCATAGAACACTCTATCCAGATAGTATCAGGTTAACATTTTCTCTAGTACACACAGAGAACTCATCAAGAAGGATCCTGTTTCAGGCCATAAAACACACCAGCTTTTCAAATAATTGGAATCTTACATACTATATTCTTTGAATGCTATGAATTAAATTAGAAGTCACATGGAAAGGCATTTGGAAAATGTACAAAGATTTGAAAACCACACAATCCATTTCTAAATAAGCTTTGAGCCAAGCAAGAGCTTATGGGAGAAATTAGTAAATATTTTGAATGTACTGAAAGCAGAACCATCACACATGAGGACCTGCGGGATGTGGCTACAGAAGCGTTTGGAGCAAACAGCATTAAGTGCTGTGTTCTAAGAAAACAGGCTTTGACCGATGCCTGAAGCCCAGCACTAGAACCTAGGAGAGGAGGAACTAGAAAAAAATCGAAACAAACAGAAGAAAAGAAACAATGAGCACAGAAAGCAAGAAAATGGAACACAAGAGCCAAAAGCTAGCTCTGTGAACATTTCAACGAAGTTTATAAACATTTAGTGGAAATTATCAGGATAAGGAAGGAAGGGCTCAGAATGCAGCTCAGGACTCCAGTGTTGGCTTAGCATGCACAGAGCCCTGGATTTGAGCCCCAGCACTAGTGGGGAGGGAGGAGAAAATTGTCAATATCACAAGTTAAGAGCACTGTAGATTTTGCAGACAGTTAAATGATGAGGAAAGTTAGTAAAAAATCTTTAATTTTTTTTTTTTTTTTTTTGGTTTTTCGAGACAGGGTTTCTCTGTATAGCCCTGGCTGTCCTGGAACTCACTCTGTAGACCAGACTGGCCTCGAACTCAGAAACCCGCCTGCCTCTGCCTCCCAAGTGCTGGGATTAAATGCGTGTGCCACCACCGCCCGGCTTTTTTGAACTTTTTTTTTTTGTTTTTTCAAGTAAAAATCTTAGGCCAACAAATATGACAAACAAAACGGACAATTACTTAAAAACAGTGGTGCAGCCTACCCATGAGCAGCTGGAAATTAAAAAAAATAATACAAGTCAACAAATTATAACACACGAACTTGAGAATAAATCTAACAGAATACACATGAGATATGTGGATTGAATATTAACCATTATTTAAAGAAATCAAAGTTTTAAGAAACAGAGTTTGAAGTCATATTGTGACCCAAGCAATTTAACATTATAATTATAACACACCCATCCCCCAAATGATCTATAGAGTCAACATAACTAGCAAAAACCTCAATAAGCTTTACTGATAAAATTAAAAAGCTAATTGAGGGGCTAGAGAGATGGCCCAATGGTTGGGAATAGAGCTGCTCTTCCAGAGGACCCAGATTCAATTCCCAACACCCACATGCTGGCACACAACTGTTCATAACTCCAGCCTCAGGGAATCAGTGGGCAGCAGGCACAACACACAGTACACAGACAAATATGCAGACAAAACACCAATACACATCAATAAATTAATTAATAAAAAATGAAAAGCTAATTGAACTAAGGAAACTCATACTACGTGCTTTCAAGGCAGCACTGACACAAGCCTAAGAGAGATACAGAGTGAGCAGTCCAGATGTAGAGCTCCTCTGTGACATTGTCAGTGTTTGTGGTGAGACAATAGTGCTATAATGGTGCTAGAAAAATCTACCTCAAAAAAATATAACATTAGTTTACATTTTAATCTTTGTCTATGTGCAAATAAATGAAGTCAGGGTGGATCATGGTCCTAAAGGCAAGAATCAAAGTTATTGTATCTGAAGAAGGAAGTTTTTGTAACTTCAGGATCTGGAGATTTCCTAAATAAGACATTATTATGAATTATTGAGTTGGAGAGATGGTTCAGAAGTTAGGAGCACTGGCTGCTCTCCCAGAGAACCCAAATTTAATTCCCAGCACCCACATGGCAGCTCACAATTGTCTGGAGCTCTATTCCAAGGGATCTAACACTCTCACATAGTCATAAATGCAGTCAAAATAGTAATGGGCATGAAATAAAAATTAATATTAAATTAAAAAATATGAACTATCAAAAGTTCACAGATTACATCTCTTTGAAATGTTGGTTCTTTGGTGATTGTCTTAGGTTGCTTTGTGTGGTTGTGATAAATACCATGACCAAAATCAACTTGGGGAGCAAAGGGCTTACTTCAGCTTATAGTCTATAGTCCATCATAAAGGGAGGTCAGGCTAGGGAAGCGCAGGACCAAAAGCTGAAACCCGAGGAAAACTGCTTACTGGCTTGCTAAGTCTGCTTTCTGACCCCGCATGCCAACACCCACATACCTGCCTAGGGTTAGTGTCACCCATAGTGAACTGGGCCCTCACACGTTATCATTAATCAAGAAAGCGCTCGCTCTACAGACTTGCCTACAGGCATGCTGATAGATGCAATTGCAATCTCTCAATTAAGGTTTCCTCTAACCCAGGTGACTGATTGGTGACATTGACCAAAAAACAAAAACAAAACTAAGCTAACTAAAAAAAAAAAGCAAATAGAAAAGGCACAGATTTGGAAAAATAATTGGAGAACAAGATTAGATTTTTAAAAAATACCTCGTACATAATATAACATGCATCTTTCAATATCATAATAAATATGCTTGATAAAGACAGAACTCCAAGAGCAAAATGTCAGTTCAGAGGATCCCGGGGGCTGGATAGAGGGAGAATGAACTGATGGCAGAGGGGCTCCAGGGATACTCTGGGGCCTTGGGTGATACAAACAATCCATATGTTATGGTGGAGGCTACACAATCAAAAATACTTTGGTTAAAATATAAGTGTTAAGGGGCTGGAGAGATGACTCAGTAGGTTAGAGCACTGATTGTTCTTCCAAAGGTCCTGAGTTCAATTCCCAGCAACCACATGGTGACTCACAACCATCTGTAAAGGGATCCGATGCCCTCTTCTGGTGTGTCTGAAGATAGCTACAGTGTACGCATCTAAATAAAGTAAATCTTAAAAAAAAAAAAGTGTTAAAAAGACACTTCCTACCCTTAATGAGATATAGTTATATAAATAAAGATATAGTTAAACTAAAGAATGCTAGGCTGTCTTGGAGACATGTCCAGGGAGAAGGTGATGCTAAGAGACCAATTGCCACTACTGGGAAAGTCTCTTTAGACCCACCACCCTTAACCCCTGGACACTAGATATCACCTCTGGTTCCTGCCGTGTCTAGACAAGGAGGGCTTCTTCTGACTTGAAGTTTACTTGGAATCCCTGCTTCATAGCATCTCTATGCAAACTCAGGGATAGAGATGTGATGGGCAGTACTAAACTGCAGATGAAATGCGGAAAGAAAGCATCCCACCTACACTACCTGCCCCCACAGTGGGGTAGGTAGTGTACAAACGCTGCTTGTACAGTGGGGGAACTCCCAGCTTCCTCTAGCACAAATCTGCCCATTCATCGCACTCATCATTAAACATTAGTAATTCTAGGTGAATGGCCAGTGTCATAAAACCTGAACTCTGCCTGTGACTCAGGGCCCGGGTCTTATCCATCTTCTGACCTCAGTCTGTCCCTTTCACCCAATGCCTGTGTGACTCAGGGCCTGTGTCCATGGCTCTGGCAGTTGGAGCAGCCTGAAATGTACCCTCCAACTGGTGGAGATGCCCTGTCAAAGGGCGACATGAATCAGATGCTCACTGCTCTGTGACCTACCATACTGTTAAGTGTGTATTACAAGGATAAATGCCTGGTAGCTTCTCTACGATCAAAGAAACAGCTTCCCATACTTACTATCAAAATAAATAAAAGCAAAAACTACTCATAGTGCAGTAGTTAGAATGAGAATGTCTTCCATGGACTTAGCTGTATACTATGGCTCAACCTTGCTGAAGGAAGTGTGTCCCTAGAGCAGGCTTCTAGAGTTAAAACGCCTTTGCCTGGTTCTACATCAGTCTCTCTGCTTCCTCCTACTGGACTTGCCCCTGCTGTTGTGCGTCCTCACATTGGTGGACTCTTGTCCCTCTGCCTAAAGAGTCTCTTCCTTCTGTAAGTTGCTTTGGCCATGGTATTTTAACACAGCAATACAAAAGCAACAAGAAATTGGGTGCTGTCTTGGCTAGTTCTAGGTCAATTTGACACAAACTTGTGCCATTTTGGAAGAGGGAACCTCAACTGAGAACATGTTTCCACCAGGCTGGCCTGTGGGCAAGCCTTTGGTGTGTTTTGCTGATTGATGATTCATAAAGGAGGACCCAGCCCACTGTGGGTGGAGCCAATCCCGAAAGGGTGGTCCTGGGTTCTGTAAGAAAGCAGACTGAGCAAGCCGTGGGGAGCGAGCCAATAGGCAGCACCCCTTCCATGGCCTCTGCATCAGCTCCTGCCTCCAAGCTTCTCTGAATGGTGAGTTTATTACAGTTTACAAACTGTAAACTGAAATAAACCCTTTCTTTCCCAAGTTGCTTTTGGTCAGTGTTTTATCACAGCAATAGAATTCTAGCTGGTACTGTGGCATCTGTTCATAGGCCCGCTTTCTCTGGAGGCTCAACTGCAGGATCATTTAGGCCCGCAGGTTTAAGACCAGGTAGAGCCTCTGTCTAATGGGGGGGAAAGTGACAAAGTTGTGTTTTCTAAAAGGTCGAAGCCAACAGATGACCCTTGGCCCAGTATCCCAGTCCTCAGAGTGTCCTGAAGAATCTCCCTGAACAGATAAGGAAAATTAAGATCTATCTGAAAACTCTAAGCTAAGAAACACAGAAAACTAAAGAGTCCAAGGCTGAGTCCCGTCAAAGTCTAAGCACGTGGCTGAAATGTGCTTCTCACTGCTAACTAGCAAAGTCAACAAAATTACTACAAAATAAACAGAACATAGCAAGCAAATCGAGATGATCTGAAACTCAGCAGCTCCATCCCCACTGACTGACCCAAGGCACCATAAAGAAGGGGATGTTCTGCCAGGTGGTGGTGGCACACGCCTTTAATCCCAGCACTTGGGAGGCAGAGGCAGGCAGATTTCTGAGTTCAAGGTCAACCTGGTCTACAGAGTGAGTTCCAGGACAGCCAGGGCTACACAGAGAAACCCTATCTTGAAAAATCCAAAAAAAAAAAAAAAAGAAAGAAAGAAAAAGAAGGGGATGTTCCAAGGAAGAGAATTCCAAGGAAGGGTATTTAAGGGTTGCTCAAACAGAAATCCTTGTAGAGCAGGCAGACCCACTGTCTCCCACATTTACATAGCCGGGCTGAGTCACTGGTCCCTATAGGAATCCACTCATCAGCTCCCCCTTAACTTTACCCCTTGCCTGCTCTCTCCTCCCTCCCTATTCAGACAGAGGTCCCTCCTGATACTTATTCTGCCTCCTCCTTTAAGATGGCTGCAGGCCCTTTGTTCTTTCCCCTTTGCTTTTTTTTCCTATAGATTAACCTTCTGAACACATACAATTTTTAATTTTTGGTTTTTGTTGTTGTTTGTTTGTTTGTTTGTTTTGAGGCAAGGTTTCACCTAGCCAGCCTAGCCTCGAACTTGCTATCTAGCTGAGGATAACCTTGAACTTCTCATCCCCTGCCTCCACTTCCCAAGTGCTGGAATCACTGGGCATGTTCCATTACGCAGTTTATGAAATGCTGGGAATTGATCCCAGCTTTGGGCATGCTTAGCAAGCAGTCTACCAAGAAAGCTACATCCCATAAGCCAAGGTTTTTGATTTCTTACTTGTGAATTTCATTTTCAGCTCCTTTTTTTTTTATGATTTCTTAAAAGTTCGTGATTTCTTAGATGCCTCTGCTTCCCCAAAACACTCTACAGCTTACCTTTTTAAGGCGGGTTCTATAACACTCATTCCAATTGGGTAGTTATGTCCAAGTGGCCACTCATGGCCAAGTGCTATGGTAGCAAGCAATAGGAACTCAGAGAAAGGGAGATATTCATCCTGCGCTAAACAAATCCAGCTTGGCATGCAAAAGCCAAGGCAAGAGCCACTCTGCCCACAGCCCTCCTCCTGTTTGTGATAACAGCGTCTGTGCTGCTTGCTAGATCAGCCTGTCTGTCCTCTTGGAAACCCTGACAACAGCTCAGGGACAACAGAAATGTAGAATTTACCCAGCTCCCAACAATGGTCCCTAAGAACTTTAAAAAAAAAAAAATCACAATGGAAAAAGGCTGAAGTCATTAGCAAAGAAAATCCCAAGAGGGACCCTTGCTTTCTCCTGCAGCTTCTCCAGGCCTGGAGCACACAGCATACCCAGCTTGTACCCAGAGAGAAAAAAGTTTTTATGACCTTACAAAAAAAGTTACATAAACAACACTGTCCCCTTTGTTGGTTCCCCCCTCCTCCCCAACCTCACTTTTTTTTTCTTTTTGGATTGTTTTGAAATAGATAATTTTACTGATCCAGCAGCCAAGAACTGTTGCTCTGTCTTGAGGATCTGTTGGGTGCCCCTTGGCAGCACTGTTTGTTTGCCTAAGATTATTCATGTCTGCTGGGGACATAAAAATGAACCCAGGGTTGGAGATCACTGCACCTGAATGCATTTGTTGAAACTGACACACGGGACGGTTCTCAGGAGCCTCAGCCCCCTCGTTCATCAGCTCCCTTCAGATTGAAGCTTCCCCTTGAAGAAGATACAGAAATGGGTGTCTTTACATTTATGCTGATCGAGTAAATGGTACACAGAAAGGAGATGCCAAACCTGCCAGTGTCCAGAGTCAGGAAGGCAAAAAGAGGAGAGAGAGATGTGGAGTGCCAGGCAAAACTCTGCAAGAGCGCTCAGTGCTAGGAGCTGCTGCGCCAGGAAAAGGGTGCGCCACACGAGAGGAGGAAAGCTACGAGAGGAAAGTTGTCTCAGACATGCACATACCTCGGGAAACGGATTAGTTCCACGGCTACCATTCCCTCCTCAATCTTCAGTCTCAAAGGAGAGATTTCCAGATGTTCTGACTAACCGGGAGGAAATGGTTACAGGATCCATGCTGTTCTGAAGTGAGGCTACATTATGCAAATAATAGGCTACAACCTGGTGGGAAGGGAACTTGAAGAGCACATGAGGCTTCTTCTGCTTTGATGTAAATCTGCTTGAAATACAAGTATAGAATAGAAACGTCTACAGATGTGCCCTCCTCCATCCAAACACACAAAACAAGGGACCTTAAGAGAGACAACCAAAACTAAACTTCCTTCAAATAGGAACACGTCCCACAGAAAGTCTTTGTGTGGTGGATCTCTGAAAAAGAAAGTCTACCAAACCATAATGCTGAAAGAGAGGGGTTTGCTTCTCTTTAATTATGGCCACTCAGAACAGTCACTTTTATACTAAATGCCCTTTCGCTAGCAAAAAGATAAATAAAAAGGAAATCTTTGAGAAATTATATGTAGCATGTAATGTTGAGTGTTTTTAGCGCCACGTAGTCATCGATTCATCGATTCAACAATAACTTGAGCCCTTCCCTTTTGTATGAATGTCTCTAGAGTAGACACTTGGTCACTGCCCTGGTCCCAATAACAAGCACGGAATCTGACACACAGTGGTGCTGGGCAAGAACAAGCGTAATTATCCTCAATGTGAGCAAAGCCCACAATGTCACGACGGCTTTTCACACTGTGCCCTTCCTGCAAGCTGCCTGTGGAGTTACTTTCTGAGCACAGGGGACTGTTTTGAAATTGGCACATCAGGTTTTAAGAATGAGCAGAGGGTCCATACTTGTTAATTTACCAGAACACATCGATTTTATTAGTTTTGAGCCGAGAATCATCCTGGGAACACAAGAGGAGGCAGAAATGAGGCCATGTTGATTCATGAGACCCTGCCAGCCAGCAACTCCTGTACCACAACAGACAGCATTCCTCACTGTTTGGATTGGAAGAGCATGAGAGCCGAGGAGGATGTCTTATCAGTTTCCAGGTGGAGGCAGTGGGCCCAGCCACTTCAAAGGGGAAGCAGGCTAGGGGGGAGGCACAACAGAGTCAAGAAACCCACGGTCGCCTGCTGGGCCCAAGGCTGTGTGGATACAATACCTGACTGTTAACCTTGTACCTGTGCTGCTGCTGCTGCTCCCTCTGATACTTGCACAGAGCTTAGTGGGCTTAAGGAAGAGTCTTTTTCATCCTGATGGGGGAAATGACCAAACACAAAAGACCCTTGCTGCCTCATACCTCACTCAGAGAAACCGACGTTAACTCTTTATGGTCTCATTGATGAAACAGAGGAAGGAAGGAGAGACGGGGGGGGGGGGGGG
>NW_022196912.1:66374538-66382714 GCF_008632895.1 Mastomys coucha
CCCCCCCCCCCCCTGCGTCCCATCCTGCAGTCTGAAGCAGCTGTGTTTCCCATGGGAATGTCTATCTGCATGTGCTCCTAGGCTGGTTTATGCTGCCCTGAAGTTACTGGTCTCCCCGATTCCTCTCCAGCATGCAAGATATTTCCCTCCCCTGTCCCTTCAGTGTGCCTCATTGGACAAAGTAAGAACCAGGACAAATTTGAGAAGAGTTAGCGAGTGCGACATTTTTTTTTCTCCTTTTCTTTCTCCCCACATTACAGCTGATGGGCTGGTTCTCCCCACACTCTCCTCCTGAATGCCACAGTTTGTCTGATGCCTTTAATGTATCTCTGCCTTCCGGAGAAAATGGCTTCTATATCTTACCCCCAAGCCCAGAAGCTTCAAAACCTACACCAACCTGAAACAAAGTGTATGTGCCCCTCAGATAAACCAACTGGATGGAATTCGGCAGAAGTCCCCACACAGTACAGTGTTCTGAGCTGGTGGTTCCCATGCCTGAGCCACTAAGAATTCCCCTCACTGGACTTCTCACAGCCACTTTGCTATTTTCTACAGGAGGGAGATGTCTGTTTCCATGAAGTGCTTGTCAAGAACTGGAAGTCATGTTCCTTTCCTCTTACGAATTCCAGGGAAACTGGTTCCCGGATTCATGTCTCGGAGTTGATAAGCACTGTGACTTCAGACCACAAAACAGCTGGGGTGGTAGGATCCTGGATAGGTAATAGGAAGACGGAAATGGCTAAGTAGAACATTAAGCCTTTTTTTTTTTTTCAAAGGTTTATTATTATATATAGACACACCAGAAGAGGGTGTCAGATCTCATTACAGATGGTTGTGAGCCACCATGTGGTTGCTGGAATTTGAACTCAGGACCTTCGGAAGAGCAGTCAGTGCTCTTACCTGCTGAGTCATCTCACCAGCCCCTGAACATTAAGCTTTTATAAAAAATTTCAACGCAATCTGATACTGATTAAACCACCACCTTAACATGTCCCACCAGCTCCCAATCTACTCATACACACTTTGAAATATGTCTATTGCCATACATTGTATTAGAGGCCATATTGGAGTTTCTATGATGCATTTGCCAGCAGTGTCTGATTTCACCTGTTCAAGGACACTATGTTGAAAATGACTTTAGTAAGTCTGGTGGCATCTCCAAAGGAGCTATCAGTTTGACTGAACATTTCCACACACCAGGAACACAGTTCTATCATTAGACTATTAAAACTGTCCAGGTACTCAATAATTGCTCCATTGGGTTGACGGTACATGGAGGAGAAGATAAACAACCAGTCCAGGCCCATTTGGTGCAACAGCCTGATAACAAGGACTGACAACTAAGGCTGGCTATGGCTACCCAGCTCATGTCAAGACTTGGTCAGCAATGCTTTTTGGTAACACAGAGCTAAACAGCACCACTGAACTCTGCCACACAGGCAGCATACCATCCAAAACACATGGGTCATCCAAAAAATATGAAGCCAAATGAAGAAGGCCAGAATTCCCTTTGAAAGGCCAGCAGACAGCATGGCGCCAGCCGGGCATGGAGCCCCAGACCAACATCAGTTTCGATAAATCAGTGGCATCTAACTTCCCATCCTGCAGGGTGGAACTTGGACCTACCGCAGATACAGCCTCTGACCTCTTTCTCACTTCTTCTAGTGATACCTTTCAGCACTCTCGAAAATTTAAATTCTGGTACAGACTTAATGCCACTTAAGACCTAAGATGCTACTGGCCTATCAAAACCAGAGTGACTTCTTAATGTAAGGCCAGAGACTGGATGCTTAGCTATATACCATGCAAATCACACCAGCAGAGATCTCTGGGCACTATTGGCATGGAGAGGGCCTGAAAGAATCTTCTGAGAGGTAGTTACAACTGGAAAACACACACATGCTGCTGCCAGCCATCCCAGCATCCATTTGGCTTCATCTTCTTTGAAAGAGAATGTAAGGTTTGGGCCTTCATGGTATATTTTTAAGTAGTGGATACATCTTAAATACCATTGTTCTAAATACTTCCCCCACCCTAGTCCTTGGCTCCTCACTCAGACAGCTGAAAAGAAATGAAGACATCAGACTAAACCAATGATGACACTATACATCCTGGATAAAGGGCCGAAGAACACAACTATGACATTTGGTTCTTCTCCTTTGGGTGATGGAACTGTAGTTTCACGCTGACTATAATGTAACAAAGATTTCCATTCAAGTTTCCCCAAGGCTTCACTGCCAGATAAAAACAAAGGAAATTGGTTGAAAACTAAGCTGTCTGAGCTACTTTACTAACAAGAAAGGAGCCACCAATGAAGCCACAACCCATGACATCTCATTGTATACAAGTTATAAGTTGGGAAATTAAAAACTTCCAGTGCAGTATCTCTGGGAGGAAATAAACCACAGTAAAGAAGACATCACTATCCTGGCATATTCAGGTAGGTCTACTAAGGAATCACAGGCCCTGACCAAAAGAGCAAAGGTTTTATTTAGAAAACATGCTGACAGAATTAAATCATAAATTTATAGAGAAAAACCCATGCATGATGTATGGTTAAGTAAACCAAATATAAAAACAAAACAAAACAAACAAAATGCTAGCAATGTTAACATATAATGAAAAGACCAAAGACCATGGTGAGCTCCGAGATCATTGGCATTCATTTGGTTCAGCTACTCCAACTATACGGTGGAAAGAACAGAGTCACATCAATACATCAGGGCAAGCCACAGCCCACCCAGTGCTGCTATTACCATAGAGTAACCTGTGCCGCACACCCCTCATCATTTCGGCTGCCCTTTCCACTCTACTGGCTTAGCCATCCTGCCTAAACTACATCTGGTTTGTGGAAGACTTGAAGATGGTCCAGACGAGCAACAAAAGCTTCTGGAAAAAAAAAATGGAAGAAGGGCTACAAAGAAAGATGAAAACCAAATGGAACGGAGAAAACAATTCTGCAGAAGATGTGTCGGCTAGGCGGCAGTGTCTATGATGCCCTGGAGTGCATGCCTCTCTGCACATGCAAAGGAGTTCTTTAAAACACCGCAGGTGTTTGGAAACATAAAGTTCAATACATTAAATACGTTTACAGAATCACTGACTAACACTGTTCTCTCAGACACCAAACTGTCTTCATCTTGGAAAACTGAAGCAGCCGTTCTGATTCCTCTTGGTCGCTGGCAGCCACCATCGCACTTTCCATCTCCTCAAAGATGACAGCTCTGGATACTGCATAAAGAGGAATCGCACGGGATTTCTGCCTTGGCAACTGGCCTATTTTACTTAGCATAATGTCCCCAAGCAAGGGTATTATTTTTAAGAAGGCATTTAATGAGCATTAACCGAGGATGCTGGCCAGCTGCTTCCCATCTCCCATAAGAACAAAGAAAACGAGTTTAAGTTGTGGAATCGGGAAAGTTGTCAAGCGGGACACAAACTCCTTGAAAGAGAAGACTAGGCCTTTTCTCAACACTTACAAAATGCCTATAAGCACAACGTGCTCACATACACAGAACTGACCTGCCCCCCATTACAGGATCATTTAAAATTGTGAAATTCTACAAGCCCTCATTGAGCCTTTGCTTGTAATAATGTGGTTTGCGCTCAAAAACATACCACCCTTGTCTTTGAAGAACATAAGATTGTCTCAGAAACAATTAACTTTCTTCAAGTTCTTATGGTGCTTGTCATTTTTACCACAGTCCAAGGATCACAAACAATGTTCAGATTAAAAGCCAACTCTCATAAACTGTGAGAGGCTGCCTGCCTACAGGCCTGGAATGAATCCTGAGTTCAAGAATGAACACAGAAAGGGCATCGCAATTATTGCTTGATCATGGGTCAAGAAGAGACAGGCGTGGGTGACCGTGTGACAAAACCACTTTCCTGCCGTCTCTGTCCGGACTCTCAGTCTTTGTTACCTATTGGAATCCATTTCATGTTTCTCTCCAGATAATCAAGTGTCACAGTAATTGTCAGTACTCCATTCATCTAGCATGCCCAGCCTCTTCCAGGAAAAATGTACAGTCACAGGACAAGAAACAGTAACCATGGTGATTACTTCTTCTCATATACGTCCACTTACCTGATTTCTGGGTCCCAGCCGCTGCTTTCTCCCTTCCGTTCTTTGCTCCATCTGTAGTCTTTCCCTGCCTTTCATTTCTTCCACTCTTCTCTTTAGGGACTCTCTGCCTTGGGGCCCAGAGTGCTCCAAGCTACTTTTCCTCATCCCTTAAAGCACAAATGAAATGCAGCCTAAAGATGTGGCCTACATGTCCTCTTCCTCCACTCTTTGCAGTCTAGGCCTTCACATGGCCATCTGAGTTTTGACCACTAATTACCCATTTTAGTGGGAATATTCCTTACAGGGCTTAAGCACTCCCTGTGCTGGTAGATCACGTGACCTGCCCACGCCACGGAGTTGTTTCACCTTTTAACTGGTCACACACATTTCTACTTTTTCTTTCTCTTTCCCTTCTTTGCACTTTCAAAACCTATCCTAAATGGCTTTGTCCCAGGGGTTGGAACCACGCAAACTCTTGCTGAGTATTTTCACATCGTCTCACCCAAATGTCCCTGGCACAACCAGCTACAGAACCCCGCAGACCAGAACCTCAGCCAACTCAAGCTCCTTCTTCCAATTGCCTCTTCTCCTCACAAGGTCTCTTTCCCACATCCCTTTCTTCCCTATCTGTGTGATTTCCACTTCTGTTGGCACAGCTGTCCAACCCAGAAATCCAGGTCATTCTAAACCCTCCCCTGTTCTCTTATTGTCTACAGTCAATCACTGGGTAACTTTCCTTCCTTAGTCTGTTTTGTTATTTTATTTCTTCTCTATTCTCCCACTAGTGTCCTGTCTTGGTGTTTCATCATTTCTCATCATGACAACTGCTGCCAACCTATAACTGAAGTTCTGAGTGCCTCCTGTAGGACAGTCCTCTAGCCCACCAATGTGCTCATCTTACTTCCTTGCTTGGGTTTCTTTAATGGTTCCCTGTAGTCTACAGGATGGAATCTAAGCATCCTAAGAGATGAAACTACGCATCATAAGGGCTTGCAAGGCTTTGGCCTGAGAGAGCCTGTGAGAGCAGCCTCTTCTACCTTAGTTCCTTTCCACTTCAGTTTCCAATGATAATGAACTCCTTCAATTCCCAGGACAGATAATGTTCTCAACTGCATCCATGTCTGTACCTCATGCCCTCCCCATTGCTTCCAGTACCGCCCCAACATGAGGCTTCTTAGTTAGCAGCCAACACCCTTCAAATCCTAACCCTAATGCAAAATCCTCTGCATAGCTAGACTCTTTAAGCTGCAGGTGGCATATGTACTTCCTGACTAGCTTGAGCCAAAGGGCGTGTCTGAGGTTACACAGCTAGGAGGAGATGTAAGGTGGTCTCAGTGCCTCCTTGGTCCATGGCCCTTCCTGCCCCTCATTCTAAGAGTGCTCCTGAGTAATGTCTCTGTTCTACTCTAAAATTCAGTCAGTTTGCTTGGATCCTGAACATCTGTACACACCTGTAAATAGCCCAGGAGACTATTCTAGGTAACACATCAAGACTGAACCTCACTAAAATACACACACACACATATACACATATATGGCAAATTTTAAAAATATTCTTCAAGAACACCTTTTCAGCCATCTGCCGTGTTCATCTAAACCTAGAAATTAGATCTTTTAAAGGTCTACCCTATTCCTAAACTACCCCAATAGCTGACAGCATTGTATGGGTTACCTTACTGACAGAGATAGACAGCAAGTGAAAGACTTGTCACTGATTGAAAGCAACTGGTGTACTTAATGGAATGACTTTCAACATACAACTTGTATGATCTTTTAAAAGCAGTCACTAAAAGGATAAGTTATTCCTAAAGACTACTCTGAGAATCTTCCAATACAGTCTAAATGTCCCAAAAATGCAGTCCTTGAAAAAAAGAAAAACTTTCAGAAGAAACAAATAACCTCTGGAAAATCAATCAGCTGACCCACCCAGGGCAGTGAGAAGCCAAGTTTACTAGTAAAACATTAGTATGGGAAAATCAAAAGCATCCTTTCTTGTCTGTTTATAAGTTGCTACAGAAACAGATCTTCCCAAGAATCTCTTCTGTCTCCTACACCAGAAATCTGCCTGTGAGCCAAATCCAGCCCAACACCTGGTTTGTAAATAAAGTTTTATTAGCACACAACCACACCCATCTGTTTATGCATTATCCAGGCTGTTTTGGCGCAACAGCTACAAAAGAATGTTGTTGAAAGACTGTTATTCGGAAAGCTAAAGATGTTCCGCACCTACCTTCTACAAAAAAGAAGAAGGAGAAGAGGAAGAAGAAGAAGAGGAAGAAGAAGAAGAAGAAGAAGAAGAAGAAGAAGAAGAAGAAGAAGAAGAAGAAGAAGAAGAAGAAGAAGAAGAAGAAGAAGAAAAGTTTGTTAATCCAGTTCTCACAAATTTGGGACTTTTTCTTATTTGCCAGTGACCATGAAGAGAGGATTTTGTAATTGATTTGATGTTTCTACGATAATGCAAGATTATCAACTGTTTAAGACCAAGCTTTAAATTCTTTGAGGTCTTTACTTGCCATTTTTTCTTTTTCATAACCTTGGATAGGATATGAGGGACACAGACCAATGGAGAAGACAGATGATCCAGATAGAAAACCACAGAGCAACAGACACCTGAATTTCACAAAGATCCCAAAAATATGCATTGGAGAAAAGACACCATCTTCAATAGATAGCACTGATAAAACTGGACACTCACGTGTTGGAAAACAAAGCTAGATCCCCATCTCTCACTCTGACTGAATCCAAATGTCTCAAAGGCCTTAACATAAGACCTTGAGGAGAAAGCAAGGACACCTCTTGAAGGCCCAGGCCCAGGCCCAGGCAAGGGCTTTCACAGAGGGACCCAATTGCTCAAGAAATAAGGCTAACAGTTGAAAAATGGGACTTCATAAAATTAAAAATATTCCAACCTACAGAATGGAAGAAAATCCTTGCTAGCTATCCACATGATAAACGATTATTGTCTAGAATGTAAAAGAAATTCAGTACCTAGATAAAACAAAAAGCAAAAAACACCTCAGTCAACAAGTGGGTTAATGAAGTGAACAGATAGTTTTCCAAAGATGAAATACAAATGACCAACAGCATATTTTAAATGCCCAGTTTCACTAGCCACCAGGGAAATGCAAATTAAATTGTAAGGGTCCGTGATCTGCAAAGAATGACACCCCAGGCTCAGATAGTATGCAACAGCAAAGAGTGTTTATTCTGCAGAGAACCTGCATGCCTGGGTCCACCATACATCAAGATGGAAAACAATGTGTGTGGACTTTGCGGAGCCAGTTTAAAGCCTGTTAGGGCAGGAGTGGAGGACTTTTACCTTTCTTTCTCTTGATTGGTTGGCTCCATCTCCAGAGGTGTGGGTGCCTTTGTGAGTGGTTAAGGCTTTGGGGGATTTGGGGGACTTTTGCTGTTATACTTGACTCAAGCTAGGTGGTGGGGTACCTTCTACAGCTCCTTAATGGCTGCCAGTGAGGTTGGCTTAGGCTAGGTGGTGGGGCAGCTTCCTGATTGACTGCCTGTGAGGGGTGTTTTTTTCTGAAATTGACTTGTTTCAGATTTTTGCAGTTCTTAGAAGCAGAAACTGAGGCCTAGTCTCCCAAACTGTCAATTTGCAGCCTGCCATGGAGTCATCCTGGCTCTAACTAGCTCTGTCCTCTAAAAATCTTACTTTGAGACTCTATTTTACCCCAATGTCAGTCGGAAAGAAATCAAATAGCAACAAACGCTGTCATAGGTGTGGACAAAAGAAAATTCTTTTTTTTTTTTCAATATTTTTTTTTTAACATGAATCACTGTAGCTGCCTTCAGACACACCAGAAGAGGGTATCAGATCCCATTACGGATGGTTGTGAGCCACCATGTGGTTGCTGGGAATTGAACTCAGGACCTCTGGAAGAGCACTCAGTGCTTCTAACCACCGAGCCATCTCTCCAGCCCCGAAAGGTAACTCTTAAGACAGTTGGTAGTCCAGCCTCTATAGAAATCCATGTCTAATCCCAGCACTTGGGAGGCAGAGGCAGGCAGATTTCTGAGTTAGAGGCCAGCCCGATCTACAAAGTGAGTTCCAGGACAGCCAGAGAAATCCTGGGTTATACAGAGAAATCCGGT
>NW_022196912.1:66382757-66395583 GCF_008632895.1 Mastomys coucha
AAAAAAAAAAAAAAAAAAAAAAAAAAAAAGAAAGAAAGAAAGAAAAAGAAAGAAAGAAATCCATGTGAACTAAAAAAACAGAAGTAGATCTACCAGGTGACCTAGCTGGACCACTCCCAGGTATTTGTACAAAGGACACCATGTCAACACCTCACTGAGATACTTAACCATCAGTACTCATTGTGACACTATCCGCAATCTCTAAGTTATTGAACCAACCTATATGTCCAAAAATAAAGGAATGGATAGAGAAAATACATGATATACACATGATAGATTTTTTTTCATGCATAAAGAAGAATGAATCGGGGGCTTACAAGATAGCTCAGCAATTAAAACACTTGCTGCCAAGCCTTAGGACCTGGGTTCAGTCCCCGGGTCCCACATGCTAAAAGGAGAAAATGAACTCCTGTAAGTGGTCCTGTGTCCTATACACTTGCACTTTATGCGTGGGTATACATATACACACAATCAATCCACTAATAAATGTAATAAAATGAATGAAGTTATGTCACTTGCAGAAATGGAAATAATCATAGTTAGTGAATTAAACCAGTCTCAGAATATATTGCGTGTTTTTCTCATTGTGGTTTCTAGGTTTTGTAATGTTCCACAATTCCATATATACATACATAAAGTGGAAGTGAAACCACCCAGCTCAGGGAACAACTGAGAGGGGGATGAGAAAGGTTGGGTTGAGAGGAGACTATGCCCAACATAAAATACATACAGGTATGAAAAAAATTAATTTATATTAAATTTTTAAATGCAGATGCCAAATGCATATGTTTATCAAAACCCTTCAGAATGGGTATTTGGACCCAATAACAATTCATTAAGAAAATTCGGGGCTGGTGAAATGGCTCTGCAGATTAGGGACCTTGCTACCAAACCTAGAGTTCAATCCCTGACACTCTCATGGTAGAAAGAGAAAAATGACACCCAAAAGTTGTCCCCTGATCTGGATGCACACTGTGGCACATACACACATATACACACATTGAATAAATGAATGTACAAAATACCAGCTCCATAGAAATTGCATAAAACATCATCTCTTCTACGGCAAGGAAAAATTAGAAAGAGCTAAGTCCTGTGGGGAATTCAGCGTGAACGTAGACTAAAGGAAGAAGAACAAAGGGTGATGTCACAAGAT
This sequence comes from Mastomys coucha, assembly GCF_008632895.1. Lineage (NCBI taxonomy): Eukaryota > Metazoa > Chordata > Mammalia > Rodentia > Muridae > Mastomys > Mastomys coucha. The sequence goes on from NW_022196912.1 coordinate 66,383,914, forward strand.
ACAGAAATAGGATAATCATAGCCAGCACTCAAGATTCTACCTTGCAAACCAACAAACAAAAGCTCTGAGCACAAGAAAAAATGGAGCTGGGAGTGGATACTCACACATGGAATGTCAGCACTTGGGAAGCAGAGGCAAGAGGCTCAATCCCTGAGAGTTCAAGGCCACCCTGGGCCACATAGCAGGTTCCAAGTCAGTATGAGCTACAGGGTGAGACTTTGTTTCAAAGAAAAATAACAGTAGAGGAGAATTTTCTAAATAAGACAAAAGTCAATCTTCACAGTTCTTACATAAAAAAAAAAATCACACTGAATAGCAAAGTGTCAAAACATGAGAAGCAAACCGAGGATGCTTCGGACCTTCCTCCTGTACACCACTGTACCAGGAAATGCTAAGCTGTAAAACAAGAGAGAGAAAACACACGTCTGAAGGAGGTAAATGCCATTATTCAGACAGCATGACTGTGAGCACGCTAAATCCTAGAGTATCTGTAGGACATGTAATCCAAACTGCCCAAAACTATTAGAATTGTACATTTTTAAATTGTTCAGAATGGATGGATACAAGGTTAATATGCAAAAAGTCAACTGCATTTCTACAAGCAACAATCAGAAGAGTTAAAACCTTAATAATGATGTCTGCCATGTTTGTGGATCAGAGTTCTCAAATCTAAAGATATTATGTAGTATAAATGTGAAATATATTAAATAGCATAATGCCTCCAATATATCCAGACATGGTGGTGCACACCTTTAATCCCAGCATTTGGGAGGCAAAGTCAAACAGATCTCTCTATGGGTTTAAGGCCATCCTGGTCTACATAGCAAGTTCCAGATGTGTGTGTGTGTGTGTGTGTGTGTGTGTGTGTGTGTGTGTGTGTACTGACAGGATATACCAATTGAAAACCACATGGAAATACAAAAAGCCAGACAAATCCAAGACATATCTGAGGAGGAAGACTGTGCTGTCTTAGTCAATACTCCATTGCTACGAAGACATAGCATGACTACAGCAACTCTTACAAAGGAAAACATTTAACTGGGGCTGGCTTACAATTCAGAGGTTCACTCCATCATAGTCATGGTAGGAAGCATGGTGGCATGCAGTCAGACATGGTGCTGGACAGGTAGTTGAGAGTTCTACACCAGGATCAGTAGGCAGCAAGAAGAGACACTTGTCCTCCCTTGAGCACCTGAAACCCCAAAACCCATCCCTAGTGACCCACTTCCTCCAAGAAGGCCACACTTACTCCAACAAGGCCCCGCCTCCTAATCCCTGTCAAGTAATGCCACTCCCTAATGACCAAGCATTCAAATATAAGAGCCTATGGGGGCCATTTCTATTCAAACCAGCATTGCTATGCTATGTTTTGCTATAATTGCTACAATAGGTAGCCAAACTCAGTAGATAATTAGGATTTTCTGCTAAATACAAAGATGATGTATGCGTGACCACACATATATATGCTCCACATGCTGAGAAGATCAAAGCAGAAGAACAGAGAGTCTGTAAGAGATAAGGCACATCCAGATGTTCTCCAGGATGATTCAACCCTAAGATTCAGCTTAGGGTTTGGAGGCTTTCTGACAGGTAAGAAAATGTCGCTCACTCATATCAGTTGCTTGTCTCATTGCTGTGACAAAAGCATGTTAAGGAAGGGAAGCTCTATCTTGGCTCACAGTTTAAGGGTACAGCCTCTTGTGGCAAATACAGCAGGGAGGCAGGAGCTTAAGCCCCCTGGTTACATTATATCCACAGTCAACAGCAGAAGTGGGGATCCTGGGTTTGGCTCCTTTCTTTCAGTCCAAGACCCCATCCACAGAATGCTACTGCCCACATTTAGAGCAGCTCTTCCTACCTCAGCCAACCAACCAGGTACCTCACATACATGAGCAGAGCTCTGTTTCCATGGTGATTCTAAATCAAGCTGGCTGGCAATCAAGATAAACCCTTACAACATTCAAAGGAAACATTCAATTTTATTTTATTTTATTGTTTTCCTGGCCTAGGAGTTTAAAGTACAAGTCTTTTTTTTTCTGAATGCCAAGCAACCACAGCTCCTGACCACTGTTTACTGTTCTGCTGAACTACATATGTTTGGTAGATCAGGTACTCGATGCATTTTTGATTTAAGGTGGGCCTATTGGCACAGCACACATCATACTCTCCTCTGGAAGCATCTATACATATTAAGACAGTTGGCCCTGCAGAGTGATGGGCAGAAACCTTGCCAGTGGCTGAGGTTGACCAAAGGGACCATGTGAGTCAGAGCCAGAGGCAATGAGTTGACAGATGCAGGAACAGGGCATGTTTTCTGCATAAAGCTCTCCACAGGCTGTCCAGAGACATTGCTAGTGTGTGTCATTATGCTGCCACATCAAAGCCTGTAGCTGTAGAATGAGGAATAATGCCTTAGATCTTCCAGGGCAGGTAGAAGACAATGCTTACCCCATTACTTTACAGGAGGGACCAGACAAGGGATGCCTGCTTGCCTGTTGTCATAGGTCACTTGTCTATTTCTTAAGGCTCTGAAAACTCCCCCTCAAACCAACAGTTACAGTGGAACTGTCTTCTCTCTCTAACCAACTCTAGGTTTCTCTCAAGTGTTTCATTTCACAGGTTTGAGCCTGCCATCTTCATCATGAGCTGGCCCTGGAGGCATAAGAACCTCAAGATGCTGACAGTGAGGGCAGCTTCCCCACCGTTCTAGCCCTGTAGCTCCCACCTGAGCCAACTGCACAGCTTAGAGAAGAATGCTTCATAGCAGGAAAGGAGCTCTTGCACTCGTGAGAGGACTGCTGGGAATTTAGACGATGTCATCATCTCATTTATTTTTAAAGCATTTGGAATCTTACTGAAGACTCTCTAGCTGTCTATAAGAATTAAAAATGGGTGACTGACAGTCTTTGTCCAAGTCTTAGAGACTTTTCAGAGTCCATGGTACTAAGTGAGGTGTTTGGTCTTTTGAACAAAACAGCTGGAATTGCAAGATTCTCTCTCCTACAGACAGGTGGCAGAGATATGAAATATCACCAGTTTACTCCATAGCAAGGACAGATGTGAGCTATTTTTCTGCAGGTGCCAGATCCCACCCAACATGTGGCAAGTAGTACCAGCTGTTCTGTAATAATAGGGCTCTTCTCCAACATTGCATGCAGCCATCCAGAGTTCAAGTTCAAGCTGTCAGATGTTAGCTTTGGTGATTTACAGATCCTTCCAGGCATTTATCACACCCCTTCATCGACATCTCTGAGACAGAGATTCAGTTCTGAACACTATCATGTCTGTAATAAAAACACTAGCAAATTTGGAAAGATGCTGGTAGAGAATGGATTACAGCTTGTGTAGTATCCAAGATCATAGGTAGGCAGCACCCAGGCATAGCAGACTACAGCTTCCATGTGAGAGGACCTCTGGATGCTGATCCTGCTCCACGGGTAACAAAATGTAGAAGGCAGCCGTTGGAGTCTTAGCATTGGCTTTCTATATGCCTTTTTTATGTTGATTTTTGTTGTTGTTGTAAAAAGTGAGATTTGTGAAAAATGCATAATCCCAAATCCAATTAGAATCATTCTAGGGTGATACTTTCTTTAACAATTTGTAAAAGAAAACCAAACCCTATGATCTGAGAAGACTCGGTTGTTTGTGTTGAAAGATCTCGGAAGTCCTCTCTGGTCCCGGACAGTTTCTCCTTAGGAGCCTGTCAGCATTCGAGTCCTGTTCACACAGAGAGGAAGGGGGATTCTCAAGGGAGAACTCAGTGCCTGTCCTAATTCCTCACTTGTTACTCCTGCTCATGAAAAGCTACTGGAAGAGAAGTGCATGAAGGAACGGTAGAAAGTGTGTGCCTGGGCATGTTTTAAACAAAATAATAATAAAACCAATAAACATCTAGTGAGATTAATCCACAAGGTGAAGGAAGAAGCGACACACAACAACACACATCAAAAATATAAAGAACAATGATGCAATATGAATAGGAGGGAGAAGACTTGTGCTTTCTTCGTCTTCCTGAGAGGCCTGAAGTAATGTGTGAGAATGGATAGCTACTCCCTTAACACAGAAAATCCCAGAAAATCAACCAATCAAGAGATTCAAATCTCTTTAAGAAACCCATGGAGCTGTCCAGGCCATCAAGGGTATGCACCCTTGCAAATTCCCCCTGTTCTTTACATGAACAGTATGCATGATTCGAGTCTGTGATGGAGTCAGCAGGAATGCTGAGGCCAAACAGTGGGGCAGCACACAGGGTTGGTGACTGTCCTCCAAAAAAGACTGTTAGATTTTTGCTACATACATGGTTGTGGGGAGCGGTGAAGCTGGAGAGACATTCGCCATGGCAAGATGGCGCCTACTTCTGCTGTCAACTCCTAGTAAACAACTGTTTGCGCATGTGCATAGAGTGAAAAGTCACGGCCCATTCTGGGGTGTTACGTAGGGTAATGAGCGAACAGCCAATCATGGGCAGACACGCCACACTGTGGTGTATATAAGCAGTGCAGATTATTGGCTCCACCCTTTTTTCCTATGGATGGAGACAATAAACGTTGCTGCAGAAGGAACCTAGTGTCCGCGTGTCTTCTTGCTGGCGAGACGACTGTGCGTGCTACACATGGTAAGTATGGTATACATGTGGTCTGTTTAAGTTAAATGAACAGACTCCGATAAGCAGACACCCAGGACACTTTCAGAGCTCAAAGTTGGATTAATCTGTTCCTTAGCTCCCCTTAGCATGAGGGTCCAGTTCCTGTCTGAAAAGAAACAAATTGTTCAGAGCCACAAGAAGAGGCTTCATGGAAGAAAAACATCCCAGAAGAAACAAAAACTTAAGACACGAAAATAAATTTGGGAGCCCCTGAGGTGGCTCAGTGGATAGACACTGGCTGACAATCTGAGTTTTTGTTTGTTTGTTTGTTTTTTGTTTTTTTAAGACAGGGTTTCTCTGTGTCCTGGATGTCCTGGAACTCACTCTGTAGACCAGGAACTCAGAAATCCACCTGCCTCTGCCTCCCAAGTGCTGGGATTAAAGGCATGTGCCACCACTGCCTGGCTGACAACCTGAGTTCTATCCCAGGAGAGAAATGCTTCCTGCAAACTGTCCTCTGACCTCCACACGTGTGCAAGAGCATGATACACACACATAGACAGACAAAATAAAAGAAGTAATTGTAAAACAAATTAAAATTTCCCATTGAAATGTTTTTATTAAAAAGAATAAGGTTGGTATAAAATAAATGCTAGTAAAATAAAATTTAAATTTTATTATGATTAATGCTGCACTCACTGGTTAGTTGTAGGCCTAACAGTTTTCTAGAAATAACAAACAAAAAAAGGAAGGACTGAGGAAGAATTGAAAAAGGGACTGGCCTGTTTCTCAGTACGTAAAGTACGTGGCACATAAGCATGTAGACCTGTGTTAGGTGTCTGTACCCATGTATAAAGCACATACCTGTGATCCTAATGCTGGAGAGACAGAGGCAGGCAAGACCCCAGGGGCTTGCTGGCCAGCCAGGCTAGCAGAAACAGCAAAATGCAAGTTCGGTGACTGAGTTAGGAATCCAAGATTGGATTGTTTTAGAAAACCGATTGATGTAATTCATTAGAGGATTGGAGGACAGAATGTCGATAGAAATAGACATTATATTGATACCAATAGGCATAGTCCAGAATAAATTAACCAAAGATGTGCAAGATTCTATGGAGAAGCAAAGAAAACCCATATAGCAGAGAAATACCCAGGTTTTGAAATTAGAATTATGGGGCCAATGAAATGTCTGGTGGGTAAAGATGCTTGCTGCCAAGCCTGACGGCCTGGGTTTGATCTCCAGGAGGAAGAGAACTGACACCAGCAAGCTGTCCTCTGAGATAGCACACACAGAGGAACACACAAACACACACACGTACTAAACGTAAAGCGGATTAACAAAAGAATCTCAATATTGTTCATCAGCAATCCAATATGACGCCAATAAAGCGCAAGTCTCCTCGTCTGGGTTTCTGCTTCATTTTGATTGTTTTAATGGCACCAAAGGAATTCAGCACCAAGGGAATGTAGAAGTACCAAGAGCCCAGCACCCCAACAGGCTGTGAGGATAGGTGAGCCTGCTGCAGCAGGTGTCATGGTGATAGCACAATGTGACCTTATTCTCGGAACACGGGGTGGTTAATCTTCTCTGTCAACCTGCCTGCGTTTAGAATCACCTAAGAAACAAACCTCTGAGGTGTCTGTGAGGGCACTGCAGGAGGGAAGATCCACCCGGGAACGTGGTATCAGAGTTCCATGCACGGGGAGGTGGAGCTAAGTGAGAAGAAGAGGAACCGAGTGAGCATCAGCATTCTCTACCTTTACCCATGAACACAGTGGGATCAGCTGCCCCCACACGGGCCATCATCACCTCCTCCATGATAGACAAATGGAGCCCCTCTTTCCCAAGGTTGCTTTTATTGGACATTTTGTCACAGAATGAGAAAAAGTGATAGACAAATAGATAGATACAGATAGATAGACAAATATAACACAAGGCTCTGTGAGAAATGATGGAGGCAACAATGTCAATCAGAGATGACTTTAGTGATTCAGAAACAATTGAGTACACTTCTGTTGTGGATGGCCCTGGTGATGCCTGTATTTTGATGTTAGTTCTGCTTCCAAGGATGGGCAGTCTAGAACAAGGAATGAGTCTTGTACTCAGGTGACTTCTTGTGAACCTTCCCCCCAAATGAATAAAGGGACCAATCACTGGGCGAGTAGGTGGGACTTCCAGGTTGGATGGAGGAAAGGAGGTAGCAGGAAAGTTTTGGACCAGGATATCGAGAGGGCAAGATGTAGCTAGTAGTGTCTCCTGATTTATATGGTGAATCCATCAGGATTTGCCACCGGGGGATTTAGATTTAATATAGCTTACAAGATTAAGATTCTAGTTGTTGGACCCAGAGGTTGAGTTATCATTGTTTCTGAACTAAGTTTGTACGGTGTTTTTCGACTGGGTTCAAGAGAGAGCTATGCGTGGGTTTGCCAGATTGCACCATGGGGGTTTTGAAGCATGAGACTGGTGTGGTAACAACCTGCCGTTGGGAACTTAGTGAGCTGGGTGGACAGACTTTGGAGCTTTGAGTCAAAAGAGTCTCCATGAGATAAGAACTGGCCTGTGAGACGGCCAGGGCTGAGGGTAGCTGGGTGTAGCACCCGAACTTGCCATTCCTTTTAGTATTTCCTGCAGCACACTTCCTCCCTCCCATCCCCTTGTCTCCTTCCCTTCCCTAACAGGGATTTCTAAGCTTTCATGTTGTCATTCTGTTAGGTTCTACATATGAGAAAAGGCGTGAAGGGGGGTGGGGAGCTGGGCGTGGGAGAGCGTGCATGCATGCACACAACATTTTTATTTAATATGGTGTTTGTCTGGTTCCATTCATTTTCCTGTGAATGATTTGTTCTTCTTCATGACTTAATAGTACCCTATCACGTATCTATGCTATATTATTTCCTTCCTCCGTTAATCTGTGGACGGGCAGGCACTTTGACTACTCTTTCTGTGGTGAATTTTGCTATGGCAAATAGTGCTAGAATAAACATAAGAGCGTGTATTCTGTTAGAGGCTGGCTCAGATTCCTTTTGTAGATAAGAAGAAATAAAACGACCAATAATTACATGGAATTTTTTTTCCAATATCCTCAACCACCAGGGAAATGTAAATCAAAGCACATCGGGGGCCAGCAAGATGGTTACAAGATGACAGCTCTTGTCATAGGAGCCTTACAGCCTGGACTTGGTCCCCGGACCACCCACAGAGAGAAAGAATACACACTCGACCTCTTACCTCTGTAGAATGGAATGTGTGTGAGAGTTATATTCCTCTCACCCCTGTCAGAATGGCTGCCACCAAGAAGACAGAAATAAAAAAACCAACAAATGCTGGCAAAGCCTTGGGGTGGAGGTGACTGCATGCTGTTGGTGGGAATATAAATCAATGAAAGCCAAGGAAATTAGTATGTAGGTTTCTCAAGAGAAATTCTGGACAGATGTGATGGAATACGCATTTAATCCCTCTGCTCAGGAAGCAGAGGCAGGTGGATCTCTGAGTTCCAGGCCAGCCTGGTCTACAAGGTGAGGTCCAGGATAGCCAGGATTACACAGAGAAACCCAATCTTGAAAAACCAAAGAAATAAAAAAATAAATAAATAAAAATTTTTAAAAATCACTGAAGTCTGTGGCAATGCTCAAAGCTCACTTGTTAGTGGTGAAGAAGTATGATTTCTTATTCATGGCTGCAGTAAATAGAAATTAATACTAGAACTTCAGTTGAAGATATGCCCCCACATACTAGGATAATAAGTGAATATGAGGTAATACCATGGAATATTACATTGAAATGAAAATGAAGGGACTGAACTGCAGCTATATACAGACAGAAAAATCAGGAGACAGAAAAATAGATGATTTATGAATAATTATGCAATATTTAAAGATAATATACAAAACGGATTTCATTTTAGCATCTTCATACATGCATATAACATGCTCAGATCACGCTCATCCTCCAAATTATACAAACTGAGTCATAAATAATAACTCACAGCTATACTTCTGTAGGTGAGCTAGGCAGGGTGCTACTAAGAATAACCAGCAAAGTCCAAAATATGTTCTGAAATGTTGAAAGACTTTTGGATCCCTCCCAAAGCAGCAAGGATGCAAATGAGACTCAGGAGAGCGCGTCCAGAGAAGCAAGCCGGAAGTGGAGTGCTTTGGCTTTACAAGCAGCTGCTGTCTTGGAAGAAGCCACTAAGACTCATGGGCGCTAAGAAAATGACAGCGGCTTGATGCTGATGTTGGGCAGGGACCGTGGGACATAGCCTGGAGGTCAAAGCCCACAGAGAGGAGGCTGCAGCACGTCTGCAGACAGCTGGGTGAAATCCCAGACGTTTTGAGTAAGGAATAAGAGTAGATAAAACCAGAAGGCCAGTAGACACAATCAGCTTATTATTTAATCAAATCAAATTGACTAGACCTAGCTGAATTGGCTGCCAGATAGGCAATGCATCCTCTCTAGACAATCAAGTCATCTGAAACCTGAAATTACCCCTACGATTTCTACATATGATACCTACAGCCTAATCAATCTCATCAGCAAATGGGGGGGGGGACTATTAGAGCATATTGATATACAGAATAATGGAGTTTTTATAGCATTTCCAAACATGTATATAAAGGAAAAATTCTTGACCAAAATCCTGGAGGAAAAACAAGCATCAAATAGAAACACATGTTCCTATGCCATTGCTGGGGCTATCAATATGGGCCCCAAATCACAACTGGGACGGTGACACGGCACAGTAGGTAAAACCTACTTGTGCAAATCTGACCTGATCACCAGATTGTGATCTCTGGAGTCCACATGGTGGAGGAAGAGAACCAACTCCAGAAGGCTTTCCTCTGAGCACCACACTCACACCGTGGCTCATCCGCGCATGAACAATGAGCAGCATGTAATAAAACAAAACCTAAAATCACTTTAATTAATATGTTTAAGGGATGAGAAGACAAGATGGGGGATCTGGGCAGAAGATTAGAAAAGAGTTTGAAAGATTAAGAAGGCTGGAGTGGTGCAAAACCCAGTGTCAGGCACAAGAAACCCCCTTCCAAGTAGTTTGTCAAGGATATCCAAGAGTCCCCAAAACAGTGCAGGTGTGGTTGTTGCCCTTGGGGCCTTTCAGGTGTTAAAGGTGAATCCATAAGGCTAAAGACACCACAGACAGGACTCAGGCCTTGAGCTGGATCTAACCTGAAAGCCTGTCTCCTGCAGTCTAGCTCTGGTGCTGCCTCTCATGGAACAGAAGGTGCTGGGCCAGCAGAGCAGGTGAAGCAACAACATTCCTGCCGGTTGTGAGGCCCATGAACCATCGGAGTGAACATCGTAGCAAGCCGGCCCTCAGTGCACAATACTGGTACTTCTATCTTGAAGGTAACTAACATCTGTCTAGTGGGATTTAAGGCCTGCTTAACAGGAGGAAACAGAATACCTGGTAAAAGACACCTAGCCAACTTCCCAGATGCCTTAGTCAGGGTTTGTATTCCTGCACAAAACATCATGACCAAGAAGCAAGTTGGGGAGGAATGGATTTATTCAGCTCACAACTCCACAATTGCTGTTCATCACCAAAGGAAGTCAGGACAGGAACTCACACAGGGCAGGAGATTGGAGGCAGGACCTCATGCAGAGGTCATGGAGGGTGCTGCTTACTGGCTTGCTTCCCCTGGCTTGCTCAGCCTGCTCTCTTATAGAACCCAGGACCACCAGCCCAGGGATGGCACCAGCCACAAATGGGCCCTTCCCCGTTGATCACTAATTGAGAAAATGCCTTACAGCTGGATCTCATGGAGGTATTTCCTCAAGGGAGGCTCCTTTCTCTGTGATAACTCCAGCTTGTGTCAAGTTGACACATAAAACAATGTATATTCATGTGTATATACACACATAAATATATGTATATATAAAATATATGTATACAATATATATGTACAATATGAGGTGGCTCAGAGGGTAAAAGCTGTGAAAACTTGATAACCTGAGTTTGATCCCCATAACAATATACATAACAATTTGTGCATATTAAAATAATAACTAAAGAAAAAGAGTCCCTGAATTTGAGAGGGGTTAAGAGGGAGATGTAGGAGGGGTTAGAGGGAGGAGGGGAGAAATAATATAATTATATTTTAATTGTAAAAAATTAAAGCCAAGTGTGGTGGTACACATTTTTGGTCCTAGCATCCAGGCGGCAGAGGCAGGCCAATCTCTGAGTTCCAGGACAGCCTGATCTACAGAGTGAGTTCCAGGACAACCAGGGCTCTATGGAGAGACCTTATTTTAAAAAACATCAAAAAAAAAAAACTGTAAAAATTTAAAATTAAAAAAAATAGAAGGAAGTCAGGAAATTTAAAAATGTTTTCTGAAAGTAAGAATTCAATAAAGCCATGTGTTTTGCACACCTTAATCCCAGCACTGTGAAAGCAGAGACATGCAGATCTCTGTGTTCAAGGCCAACCTAGTTTATATAGTGAGTTCCAAGACAACCAGAGCTACATCGTAAAACCCTGATTTGAAAAACAAAAAACAAAAAACAAAAAAAGAACAAACCAAACAAAAAGAATTCTATGGGTTACAACCAGAGCAAATTAAAGCTGGGAATAAAAGCAATGACCTGAAAGATAAAGCAATCAAGAACAGTCCAGGATGACAAGTGGAGAAAGAAGAATTATAAATCCACAAATAGTGAGAGAAATATGAAGGAGACTGCAAGGAGCTATACTATAGTACTGTAGTTATAATCTAGAACAGCAGCAGAGGGAACCTGGACAGAAGAGATGGTGGCTCAAGGGTTTCCAAACCCAACAGAAGGTTCAGGAAGGGACTCTGTTCTCTTTTTCCACCACGGTTTCTAGGGATCAAATACAGGTCATCAAGTTTGTGCAGCAAACACTCTTACCCTTTGAACCACCTCATTGGCCCCAGAAAGATGTCTTAAAGAACAAGAAATTATTATTTAAAAGTTTTAAGATGGCCATCATTTCTAGAGAGAATGATGGAGTTGTAATCAGGAACGTACCCTTCTAAGATAGCTGAAACCAAAACAAAATAACAGCAGTTGTAAGGCAAAATTATAAACCAAAAAAAA
>NW_022196912.1:66395610-66402025 GCF_008632895.1 Mastomys coucha
AAAAAAAAAAAAAAACAAAAAACAAAACAACAACAACAAAACAACCAACAATAACAAAAAGAAGCCTAAGCTATTGTCTTAGTTAGGGTTTATATTGCTATGAGGAGACACCATGACCAATGTAACTCTTATAAAAGATAACATTTAATTGGGGCTGGCTTACAGGTTCTAAGGTTCAGTCCATTATCATCAAGGTGGGAAGCATGGCAGTGTGCAGGCAGATGTGGTGCTGGAGGAGCTGAGAGCTCTACATCTTCATCCAAAGGAAGCCAGGAGCAGTCTGTCTCCTAGGCAGCTAGGAGGAGGGTCTCAGAGACCACCCCTACATTGACACATTTCCTCCAACACTGCTCCCTGGTAGTTAGGTGGCTACACCTCCTAACTACCACTCCCTGGGGGGCCAAGCATATTTAAACCACCACAGCTATATTGTTCAGAGTTGGATATGGAAGCACTTCAGCTTTTAATCATTTTAAAATTTTTTAAAAAAATTATTTCATTTATTATTGGCATGTCGGGGCGGGGGTGGTGTGTGTACAACTTTTCAGACTCTGTTCTCTTTTTCCACCACGGTTTCTAGGGATCAAATACAGGTCATCAAGTTTGTGCAGCAAATGCTCTTACCCTTTGAGCCACCTCATTGGTCCCAGAAAGATGTCTTAAAGAACAAGAAATTATTATTTAAAAGTTTTAAGATGGCCATCATTTCTAGAGAGAATGATGGAGTTGTAATCAGGAATGGAGAAAAAAGTGTCTTTGATTCTGGTAAGTGAGGGCCCTTCGTCTGAGTGGTGGCCTTATTCAGTGAGCCACATGCACATTTCTTCCTAGGTTTACATCATGCACTAACAGGGGGAAACATGCTATAGAAGCCATGCTGGTGAGTGTCTCCTTGGCGACCGTTTGGTAACAGAGCCTTTACTGAGGAAATGTTTTTCATCCTGGAAATTTTTTTTTTAAAGATTTATTTATTTATTTCATGTATATGAGTACACAGTGTAGCTGTACAGATAGTTGTGAACCTTCATCTGGTTGTTGGGAGTTGACTTTTAGGACCTCTGGACCTCTGCTCACTCCCGTCAACCTGGTTCGCTCCAGTTGGCCCTGCTCACTCCAGTAGACCCCACTTGCTCCAGCCCAAAGATTTATTTATAATTATAAATAAGTACACTGTAGCTGTCTTCAGATGCACCAGAAGAGGGCGTCAAATCTCATTATGGGTGGTTGTGAGCCACCATGTGGTTGCTGGGATTTGAACTCAGGACCTTCGGAAGAGCAGTCAGTGTTTTTACCCGCTGAGCCATCTCACCAGCCCCTCCATCCTGGAAATTTTGTTAGCATTTTCCTAGCGTTATTTGATCTATAGAAGCTTTTCCCCAGAACTGGGAAATATTCACCCCTTGAAGAGCATGCGAATGGAGAATTTTGACCAAAGCTTGCATTTTCAAAATTAAAAGAACAGTTGATGGGAGAGGAAAAAAAACCTACCCACCCAATATAATTGCAGGAGCAGCACCATATGCTATGAATAAAAGATAATATTTTGTAGTGTGTGGGTGAAAATTTCTGACTGTGTTGACACTCAAATCTGTTGACTTCGGTGTCTTCCTAAGAGCCATTTATTTTAGAACACTACCATCATGTTCTGGAATACATTGTTGCTCTCCTTAGTGGATCGTGCTTAATTTATCTCTTCTTTTCCAAACCATTTTACACACATACCAACCTTGGGCTGACATTAGAACTCCGTTAACAGAAATGTTTGCATGCAGAAGGTCCCCAGGGCAACGTAAAGCTGTCAAGATGACACACTCCTATAATCCCAACACTTGGGAGGAGGATCAGAAATTCAAGGTCATGTTTAGCTGCATAGCAAGTTCCAGGCCAGCCCTCCTGGATACATAAGACCATATCTCAAATGACTGTGTATAGTAAACCATCAGTTTCCACGTCTAAGCATCTCATTCAGGCCTGTGCTCCAGTGGATCACAATGTGGTTTCTATCTTTTCATTTCATCTCTAAATCTGATCGGGTTCCAAGCCAGCCCAGTGTCTTGACAGCCTCCTGTATCTAAGTCTGTCTGGTGCACGTAGCTTGGTGATGGTGTCCTGCCATCCTCTTGCTCTCCACTTTAGTCGGGACAGACAGACATAAAAGAAAGAAGACAGAAGATGCTAGGATCAGGCGTTATCCCACAGAGCTGGGGCTGACTCCGCCACAGCCAGGGTCTCTGGATTTGGAAAATGATCAGACTCTTGGATTCCAATGAGGAGTGAAATATACTTTGAGATGCAAAATCCATGGTTTCCTCCTGCCCACGTGAGATAATGCAGCTGTAATTTCATGATGCAAACTAGTGACTTCTATAAGCTCCCTCACCCACTCAGACCAGTTGCTGGTAGTGTGTGTGTGTGTGTGTGTGTGTGTGTGTGCATGTGTGTGTGAGTGTATATGTGTGTTGTGTGTATATGTGTGTGTATGTGTGTATGTGCATGTGTGTATTTGTGTATGTGTATATGTGTGTGTGAGTGTATATGTGTGTTGTGTGTATATGTGTGTGTATGTTGTGTGTATATGTGTGTGTGTATATATATGTGTATGTGTGTGTATATGTGTATGTGTGTGTGTGTGTGTGTGTGTGTGTGTGTGTGTATGTGTGTGTGTGTGTGTGTGTGCGCACGCGCTCAGAAATGGTTAAGTCAGCATCAGTCCACCGGCCAAAATTCTTCCTTGAGACTGAAATGTTCTAAGTGTGAGAACCATGTCTAACCTCGAGACCTCCAAGGTGTATGTGAAAGAGGTTTCTGTCTTTGGTGAAAATGAGATCGCTAAGAAATTTGTGATGCTTTTCATGGTCTTATAAAGTTCTCTGATATATTTTTGAACTATTAACTAGCTAATGAAATTTAAAAGACCTGACAACCACACTTTCTAGATCAATCTTCTGTCTCCTCCTCCTCCTTCTTCTCCTCCTTCGCCTTTTGTTATCTTCAGTATTAATCATCCACTTTGGGGAAATCTTCCCCTTTTTGATCAAGTTTTAAAAGATCAATCATTTTGACACTGATCCAACAAACTCTGTTTCCAGGCTTGTTATAAACGTGCTCAGCCCTGCCTTGGAAAGGCGATGGCTCTAGACTTCTCAGATACCACTATCTCTACTCTATGAGCCATCCCCAGTGGATCACCACCTTTGCTTAGTATGCCATTCTGAGCACCTACCACTGCACATGTTATCACAGAGCTGGAGTGGCCAGTCCCAGAGAACAGGGACATGCTATCCCTAGAACTATGGTAGATGCTCAGAAAACAAAGAGTGCCATTGTATCTGTTCCAGAGAAGCCTCTGTTGTCCTAGAAAATCAGTTTCCCACAATTTCAAGCCAGAAACCCAGCTATAACCCACATCAAGAGGGCAACAGAGGCAACCAAGATTACAAAGGAGTGACTCAGACTCTGAGGTCGTCTGGCAGCTGCTAAGCAGGGCTCTCTTGCTGCCTGTGCCACAGCCTCCTCAAGTTTGGCGGTTTGAGGAAGTGTTGTGCGTTCTTTAACAAGTGATATGCAAGGCCAGGCGGTGGTGGCCCATGCCTATAATCCCAGCACTTGGGAGGCAGAGGCAGGTGAATTTCTGAGTTTGAGGCCAGCCTGGTCTACAGAGTGAGTTCCAGGACAGCTAGGGCTACACAGAAAAACCCTGTCTCAAAAAAAAAAAAAATACAAAAAACAAAAAACATGTGATATGCAGATACAAATGGACCCAAAGTAACAGAACGTTTCAGTGTGGTGTCCTTGCTCAGGGACCACGCTAATCTTCCCTATACCATTGCTGTTTGGTTACATGTGACCCCGAAGTGGGCACTCTCGGTCTCTTCTTAATCTTGGTTCAGGTCTTTTGGTGAAGTAATAGGCTATTACAATTAACCAGTTTAAACATTAAGTGAACATGAAGGCAGGGTAGTGGAATACTGCATTGGAATAAAAATGAAGGGACCAAGCGTTTAAACATTTGTTCCCCGACTGGTGCTGCTGCTGTCCTAGATGCTGTGGAAGCTTTCGGGGGTGCTGTCTAGCTGGCAGCAGTGGGTTGCTGTGGTGAACCTTTGAAGGAATCTCCCTCTGGCTCCTGAGTGGACAGCTGTCATCCACTCTACACTCCCTCTGCCTGCCATGAGAGTCTACCCAAGCGTGTAGGGCTAAGAAACCAATGGCTGAGCCCTGTGAACCGGTGAGACCAAACATCTCCCTCCCTCGCTTGAGTTGTTTCTGTCAGGGTTTTTTGGTCAAGGCAGTGTGAGAATAGCTCGCACATCTTACAACTCTCTTTACAAAGCTGGGGGGTGGGTGGGGGGGCAGAAAAGAACCACACTAATAATAACCAAATGCGCATGCGCGGCCTTCTTTTCTTTCTCTGGCCACTCCTGTTACTTTCTTCGGCACTTTCCTTTCCCTGCATGGAAAGCTCTAAGTGTGAGCCTCCTCTTCCTGACACTCTGCTCTTTTCTGTATTTCCACTCCTTCTTTCTGGAAACTTCTGTCTTCAGAATGTAATTAGGACTCTCGGCTGATGACTTTCAACACATGAGGTCTGAAAACTTAAACCACCTGCCCTCCAACAGTCTCGTAGCCATCTGTCCCAGAATGGCCCACCCTCCACATTGAACTCATTTTCTCCTCCACCAAACCAGCCGACCCTTGCAAATTCCTCCGTTCTGTCTAGCACTTTCCTGGCAATCAAAACCTCATTGTTCGCTCGGCCTTTTTTCTCTTTCATCTTCTACATCCAATTGCTCCTCAAGCCCTCTCATCCGCTTCTCAAGACAGATGAAACTCAGGCAGCAGGTACAGGGAGCCATTGACAGCAGCAGGGGCGTCACAGGGATGTAGTTAACTTGATTTGAAATACAAGTCTGATTGTGATGTGCACCATATACTAGAATAAGGAGTGGGCACTCAGCTACATTTTCAAAGTCTGAGAAACCAGATTTGGTTCCGAGCTCTGGCTCTTAATAGTCATGAGATCTTCAGACAAATGCCTGCTCTCTCTGTGCTCTGTAAAGTCTGGCAACCATGCCCACCCTGCAGGAAGTATTAGCTCTGCCCTTGTTCCATTTTGACCACCAGCAGCTCACTTCAAACCCCATCTTCCAACTGCTACCCTGTCTCCAGCTGAGCTCCTGACTTCTGATTCCCGTTTACTGCATCACAAGCAGTCTCACATTCAAATACAACCAACCAAATCACCACGGTATGCCCACGGCTGTCAAAGGCTCCCTACATACCAAATGGCTAACGTACATATTTGTAGAGACGACACTAAGAATCATCAGGTCTGGGCTGGCAAGATGGCTCAGAGACTAGGTAAGGGTGCTTGCCCCGAGAGCCCAATGACCTGAGTTCAATTCCCAGAACATACATAAAGGTAGTAGGAGAGGATGGACTCCACAAAATTGTCCTCTGACCTCCACATGCATGCTACGCGACACATATGACTACCATCCCCTCCCCGACCCCCACAGGCATGCACAAACATGTAAGAAATAAAAATTTTAGAAAGGAATCTCTATGTCCCACTCTATTCAATCTGCTGACCTCCCTGTTCTCCAAAGGATGATTTCACTAATTCAGAGCTATTCAAAGGCTCCCACACCCCAGTCTGGAACACACTTCACTTCTGTCAGTTTGTTAACTCCACCCTGCAGGTTACGCCTCTGCCAGTTGTCTCTCCTCCGTGTCTTCTAGGATCTCTGAGCTCTAGGACTTTATTCTATGCCTCATTTTGATGTGATTGTTCTGTGTTTCCTTCCAAGACTTAACTGCTTAATATAAAGTTGCAGCGTTATATCAACTAAGAAAGCAAGCCAGTTCCTAGGGAGCAAGGCTCCTGTCTGCTTCCATCTCACCGGAACCCTTAGCATCCAACACAATAGCACAAACATTATTTCTCAGGAAATACTATGGGGTGCACGGGGTGCATCACCGCTTGCTGTGCATACATTAATTACCTTTGGTTGTTATTAGACAGGTTTCAAATATAGCAATCCCCAAAGAGCAACAACAAATTTTAACTTTTTAAATGTTAACTTGTCTTGTTGAACTTAAACTTCCATTAAGTAAGTGAAGCTTTGTAAATGCCACTGAAATCTAACCTATGATATCATTCCTGCCCTCTTCCACCAGAGGCACTCATTTAGATGGCATTCTTCTCAAAACTTTATTCATAAATAGGACATAGATATTCCTTTAAAAAATTTAAAATCATATACTTGTAATCCCAACACTCAGGCGACTAAGGTTAGAGAATCAGGAGTTCAAGGCCAGCTTCAGCTACATTAAGATTTCAAAGCCGCCGGGAGGTGGTGGTGCACGCCTTTAATCCCAGCACTTGGGAGGCAGAGGCAGGCAGATTTCTGAG
>NW_022196912.1:66402102-66428659 GCF_008632895.1 Mastomys coucha
TTAAAAAAAAAAAAAAAGATTTCAAAGCCAACATAAACTACATGAGGTGAAACTACTGTTTCAGAAAGCCAAGAAAAAAGTGGCTTTGCATATAAAAGTTTGTGTCATATTTACATAAAAATGTTTATTCATGTGCTTTTTTTTCAACTGGCCATTAGATTTTAAGACCTAGTCTCTATCAGTCACATAGTGATATGGCCTTGTCATTTGATGTGGCACGATGCTCTGTCGTACAACTCAGCCCTCAGAGATTTATCACAATGCTGACAAACACGTGCGTTGCTTCCATCTGTCTGCTCTCATAGGCAAGATAGCAAGGAACAACTCTGAAGGATGGAAGGCAGCCTGCTTCAGTAAATAAACCCACATGGAGTCTATGATTGTTAAACAACACTTTATGTGTGTCTCTAGTTTTTAAACTTTCAAATAGTCTAATCATGTCTAAGTTGACGTGGCATATGAAGAAGAAGATCCAGCACACTGAAGACTGAGGCAAAGGGATTGTGAGTTCAAAACTACCCTGAGCTTCACAGAAAGTTCCTGTAACAGCCAGACAAGCAAAATGACAAAGCTCAGTTCCCCGGTGCCAGAATAGTGACTTTTTTCCTGAACTCTGCCAATCCCAACATATTACTAATCAATGTACCCCACACTGCCTATCAATACATCACAGGTACTATTTAACAACACTAAAAAACGAGAAATGAGCACACACATCTAAGTAAAGATCCCTCTGCTTAGCCCAAAGCTTTTTTTTTTTTTTTTAACCTTTATAACATATTTTAATTAAATAGAATTGAATCACATTCTTGATTCCCTTTTGTACCAGCCCAAAGCTTTTTAATGTTCAATTTGCCCTCACTGAACTAACATTATTGAACTCAGCCCCTTCAAACATTATTCTAGAACTTGGGAATCAAATGGTAAGTAAGGCAGAGGCTGCTCCCTCAGAGTGTATGCTTGTTCTAGGATAGTCAGAGCTACATAGTGAGACCCTGTCTTTAAAATCCAGGGCGGGGGTGGGGTGGGGGGACAGTAGCCAAATTGGCAAACACAAAATATACCACAGGTGACACTTGCTGTGCTGTTAGATGGGGTATGGTATAACTCAAGGCATTTCTTGTGACTAGAGTCCAGGAGAACTCTCTGGATGAAGGACCAGTTTAGCGGGCCATCCTAACTTCTCCAAGTGAAGAAACAAATGTGTAATTTCAGTCAATATTAACCTAAATGTTAAAAGCCACATGTGACTAGTGGCTACTGTGCAGAGCAGCAAAGTTTGTCCAGGATCATGGTAAGAGTGGCTGTCCTGCACCAACCTACCCACAAAACCCTTGACCCAAATTTTGCTCTGGCTACAAGATATACAGGGATAAAGACGGAGCAGAGATTGAAGGAATGGCCAACCAATGACTGGCCCATCTTGAGACCCATCCCATGGGAGAGAGCCAACCCCGGACACTACTTTTTTTAAGATTTATTTATTTAATGTATGTATATGAGTACACCATAGCTGTACAGATGGTTGTAAGCCATCATGTGGTTGTTGGGAATTGAACTCAGGAGCTCTGTTTGCTCTGGACCCCTCTTCCTCCGGCCCTGCTCCCTCAGGCCCCAAAACTTATTATTATATGTAAGTACACTGTAGCTGTCTTTAGACACACCAGAAGAGGGCGTCAGATCTCATTACAGATGGTTGTGAGCCACCACGTGGTTGCTGGGATTTGAACTCAGGACCTCCGGAAGAAGGTCAGTGCTCTTACCCACTAAGCCATTTCACCAGCCCCAACCCCCTGACACTATTAATGATACTCTGCTATGCTTGCAGACAGGAGCCTAGCATAACTGACATCTGAGAGGCTCCATCCAACAGCTCATGTTGTAAACAGATGCAGAGACCCACAGCCAAGCAATAAACAGAGCTCAGAAATCTTGTGGAAGAGCTGCGGGAAGGATTGAGGAAGCTGGAGGGGTCAAGGAATCTACAAGAAGACCTACAAAGCCAACAAAACTGGGCCCGTGGGGCTCACAGAGACTGAACCACCAACCGAAAAGTAGGCATGGACTGGTCCTAGGCCCCTATACACATGTAGCAGATGTGCATCTTGGTTGTCATGTGGTTCCCTTGACAATTGGAGTGAGGGCAGGGGAGAGCTGTCTCTGACTCAGACTCTGTTGCCTGCCTTTGGATCCCTTTTGCCTAGCTGGGCTGTCTTGTTAGACCTCAGGAGGAGAGTCTATGCTCTGTTCTTGATGTGCCAGGGTAGCTTGGTACCCCTGGGAGGGAATGGGGGAAAATCCTCCTTCTCTGAGGAGAAAAGGAGGGAGGAATAAGGGAAGGGGTGGGAGGATGGCACTGGGAGGAGAGGAGGAAGGGAATTCAATAGGGATGTAAAGTGAATAAACAGACAGGCAGACAGACAGACAGACAGACAGACAGACAAATAAAGGGCAGGGAAGAGTGGCTGTCCAGACATGCTCAACCTGAGGAGGCTGCATCTAGGTTTGTGCTCATAACTACTGTAGCATCCTGCATCTGCTGACACTTGGAAGAGAGCCTAAGGAGTCTGGGTTGTAACTTGCAAAATACAGCTGGTTTCTGCTGATGGGAAAGTCGGGAGTGGAGAGATGATGATACAGAGGAGCGGGAAATGGAAAGGGGGCATTCTGGGGAAATGTGAAGGGACAGGAAGCAGGACACAAGAGGAAGGGCTGGTCTTGGAGAGCCAAGGTGAATCCACTCACCAGGGAGCAGCAAAAGGAGCACAGGCGCCACATGGCAGGCAGAGCCCAAATAAGGAGGGAGTGGCAGCCCCTTGCTGTGCTTTGGGAAAACAGGAACAGATCGGACAAGGAGGCGACTTAGGAGGAAAGATAGGGTAGTGGCAACTTTGGAGAACAGCTGTGTAACAGAACGGCTAACAGTCTTAGGTCCCATTTTTGACTTGGGGTTGTGAGTTTTTCATGTTAACACACAGTATGGCTAATTTTGATTTTTTTCTTTCCGGCAACTTTTCTTTTAATGACACCTGGGAGTTTGTGCTGAGAAAGCACTGAGCATTGAGCTACATCCAAACCTAGCTTCTTCAGCAATGTTAGCTGACGGGGGCAGGCACAGAGCTAGCATGCTTGTTAACAGAATAAAGGAGAGCCAGAGGGGTAGGGGAGTTCAGTATGTTTGCAAGGAAGTTATTACCCATGAAATCTAAGTTGAGTCAGGAAGGAAGTGAGAGCATGAAGCTAATGACAACGAGGCTGTAATAAAGCCTGCAAGTCCAAACAAAATATGAATAGGGATAGTGTTTGGGTATTGTAGTTCTTATTGACCCCGACAACCTGATCCTAGAGTTTACGTGAAGGCACCAAGGATCAAGAATATTCAGGGCTCTGGGGCCTTTGCTCTGTGGTACAGCACTTGTTTAGAAAAGATCTGCCTGGTTCAACCCCTGAACAAAAAGAAAGGAAAAAAAATATCATGACCCAGTAAAACTATAAAGAACCAAGTTATGAGACCCAATAACAGATACCAGGATTTATTTATTTTTTAATATAGTAATTATCACAACACAAAATGGATCACAGACAAAAATGCAGTACTGGCCACACATACCTAGTAGAAGGCAGAACTTACAAGAGAACGTGAATACAGGAAATCCTGGTATAAGGACCATCAGATGCTGCAGATGGCATTGAAGGGGTTCATAATAAGCGAAGCTGGCAAAATGGGGTGTCCATATTAAATGAAGAGAAGTTGATCATTAAGACACACCATACTTATGGATTAATGACTTTAATATGAAAACCAAAGCTATAAAACTATTTCAAAGAAAATAAAGAATATCTTTATGACAGGGAGAGTAAATGAGAAATAAAATAAGGATCCCAAAAGGAAGAACTAGCGGATGTGAATATGTTAAAATGCCTCTTCAAACAACAAAACAAAGTGAAACATAAGCCAAAAAACTAGGAATGGGTGTGTTTAACACATAAAAGGCAAGAAAAGACTCTACTGAATCTATAAAGAGCTACAGATCGAGTAGACCATTGCAGCTAAGAACAAAAACAGAGATACACATAGACTTTCACAGCACAAGAAATAGAAACGACCCAGAAGCATAAGATCACACTCAAGTTCATTGTTATTTATGATAATCAGAGAAGGGCAAATTAAAATACAGCCAAGCCTATTCTGTGCTTGCTACTGCAAACAGTTAAAGCTTAACGATTGATCAATTGACATTGGTGGGGTGCGGGGGTAGGCTCCGGGGAAACTAAGATTTCTCAGACTGCTCAGAAGAATGCAAGCCCCAGTGACTCCATTCACACCACTTACAGTAAGAAGTCTTTTGACCCCCAAATGTCCGTGAGGAAGCACAATCAAAAAAACAAAACATGCACGCATACTGGGACATATAAATAATGAGCCATGTCTTGGCTGCATTTGTTAAATATCAACTTGAGCAGGTACTCAGTGTTGTAATCTGGCATTAAAGAACTCTTCTCAAATTAAAATTAACCCCTTAATGTAAGGGTAATTCTTGCAGAGTAATTGGATAAATTTTGATAACTAATCTTATTGTTCTCTAACTTATTCCTTTGCCAGTTATTTCTAAAGATATCACAGGAAAAGCTAAAGATGTTAATGAAACCCTTAACCTATAGACCCTTAACCTATAGGTCACTTTTCTTCAGTCTGTTTCTTTAAGTAATTTACCTGACATGACACATGTATAGAATCATGCAGCTCCTGCATTTACTCAAAACAAAAGTGTCCATTCAACTAATCACATATGCTTTTAACAAGGGTTGAAACCCATGAGCAGCTGTCTTTACAAAGAACAGTTGCCCTCTCTGCATCTGCAGCTCCTCTTTTCATAACTTCAGTTTACACACAATCACCCCTAGCTCAAAAGCAATAAGTGGAAAGAGATCTCACAAACACGTCATCCGTTTTAACCTGCATGCCACTCTGAGCAGTGTGAAGAATCTGTACCAGGCTCTCCAACCTGAGCAGGACACACTCATTGTCCCTTTGTTCTTCCATCTGTGCTGCATCTGTCACCTGCCCGTAATGCTTACCTCTCCTATTGCCATGACCAGATAACCTGTCTCTGCTCCTGAGCTGCCTTTCATCCACTTGGAGACTGCAGCCCATGGGATGGATCACCTACATTCGAGACAGGTCCTCCCACCTCAGTTAAGCCTCTCTGGGATTGCTTTCACAGCCAAAAGTTTTATCTCTTCTGGGATTCTGAATCCTGCCACCCACCTGTCCCTTTAAAGCTTTCTTGGCTATCAGATTCACGGTCAG
Source organism: Mastomys coucha (assembly GCF_008632895.1). Taxonomy (NCBI): domain Eukaryota; kingdom Metazoa; phylum Chordata; class Mammalia; order Rodentia; family Muridae; genus Mastomys; species Mastomys coucha. The sequence goes on from NW_022196912.1 coordinate 66,407,414, forward strand.
GGTATCTATCACAGAGCTTGTGCGTACATAACTATAATATCACTTTAACAAGGGCCATAAAGCACAAGAGCTTATAATTATTCTGTTTTATTATTAGTTATTGCTAGTAATACCTTAATGTACCTAATTCATAAATTAAACTTTGGCGTGATTGTATACAGGAAAGTTCTATGGGTGATATAGGGTCCAGTAAGTACTATCTATGGCTCTTATTGGTACCCATTGGAGAGTGCTGGAGCATATTCTGGGTGGCTAAGTGGGGATCATTTTTCTGTCTGAGAGCCAGAGCACTTACTCAGATCCAGTCAGGCCCTGGAGAGATGACTCAGGGGTCAAGAACACTGACTACTTTTTCAGAGGAACCAGTTCAATTCCCAACCCCATATGGTGGCTCACACAGTCTGTAACTCTACTTCCAGGAGGTCTAAAATACCCTATTCTGACCTCCAGGGACCCCAGGCACACATGTGATACACAGACATACATGTAGGCAAAACACCCATACACAGAGAATATTATAACAATGATAATGACTGTTGTTATTTTATTTTTTATAACCTATCCAGGTTAAGGTGTAAGAGATAATTTGACACTTTGGACATCATTGGTGACTCTGGGCACTTCTGTGTATCATAGTATTAGCAACTTTAAAAGTGTATGGTTTAGGCCAGGCGGTGGTGGCCCACGCCTTTAATCCCAGCACTTGGGAGGCAGAGGCAGGTGGATTTCTGAGTTCGAGGCCAGCCTGGTCTACAGAGTGAGTTCCAAAACAGCCAGGGCTATACAGAGAAACCCTGTCTCGAAAAACCAAAAAGAAAAAAAGAAAAAGAAAAAGAAAAAAAAAAGAAAAGTGTATGGTTTAAGTTTGTCCCGTAGAAATATTGATTTCTCCAAATTATTGGTTACTTCTAAGCCTTCTAAATCTTGATTCCACATGAATAAGGTATTAGCCTAAGAACGGTGGCCCTGAGAAACACATAAGCCTCTAATTGGAGGTTTCAGCTCCTCAGTCGCCATTAGTAGCTTGGTCTTGCAAAGGGTCATGCTCACCATTGCAGTCATTCAGCAGGTTCTGTTTACGATCAGCAACGTTGAACACTAAGGCAAACTCTGAGAACCTAGAGTTTATAAGCATACCAGCAGTGCTGGTGTTGGCGTTGGAGTTGGTCAAAAGTGGGTAGTGACCGAGGCTGCTCCTTTCAAAGGGGGTTTCCTGCTGAAACAAAGACTGGGGCAGCAAAAACAGGTCCAGGCCGCTTCCTACTGCAGGAGTACACGTCCAGTCGTGATGGCAGATTTAGACATTCAAATGGAACATGAAGAAGGAAGGGTTTTTGTTTTTGTATTTCTTTTTTTTTTTTTTTTTTTTTTTTTTTTTTTTAGAAGAAAGCTAGCAGTAAGTCCAGGAATTTCTCTGAGTGTCTGCACTTCCTTCCATCAATACACGGACCCTACATCCTCTCCCTTACATCTCTTATTACTTTGAAAGATAAACTACTTCAAACAGTTTGGCTCTGTGAGGGATGCAATGAATAAACATGTTTTCCTGCTTAACAAAGGTATAGTCTCTGGGAAATGATCCACCACTTTAAAAGATAGAGAAAGTCGGATGTGTATAAAATAATGTACTCTAGGGGGCAGGGGGTGTCTTGGAACCCTAGATGCTCCTCTGCATCTTTACCACAAGGTGGTTATAAGACATCTTAGGATGGCCCATCCATGCCCACTCCTGGCATACTCCTTCCTGGAGATGCCTTCCATAGAGGACTGTATATGCTCAATAATCTATCTCAGCTTCCTGTGAAGCCTGTGTGAATATACATTGTGTACATACACTGAAAATCTATGACTTTTCTTGTTATTTACAGAGTTGAATACAAATCACAAATAAATCCTTACTCTATGAAGTATTCAACAGTCATTAAACATACAATACTAGATGCAAGATAGGACGTTAGATGGAACTGGGGTGGTAAGCATGGCCATGCCCTAGCCCCCAAGACTCTCATAGGTTATTTAGGAAAACAATTCATATTCAAAGGTTTAAATGGCTGGAGAAGAACCAAAAGGGGGTGTTTCACAGTGTCCTGTGATGAGTAAAGGAGAGAAACCCCACAATGTGCTGATTGCTTATGCTGACCCAAGAAAGGAATAAAGACTCCCAGAGACACAGAGAAAACATAGGCTTTGGAAGAAGCGTGCTCAAACATCTCTCTCACAGTGTGGAGACCGTGCTTGTCACTGCTGCACAGAAACTAGTCTCAGACGCCAGTCCTCCTTCCCCAGGTGCCTCACATCGGCATTACTGCAGCAGGTATTCTACCACAAAACTCACGTTTGTCTCTTCCATCAAGACAGTAGTCTTCTTCGGCCTTGTTCAGGCATTAAGTCAATCTTCAGTATCTTTGCCATTGGCCTCAGGCTCCTTTGCTTAAGTCATTGAATCATTGCCCCTCCTCAACAAATGACTAGAGAAGAAAAGAAAATAGAAATGGCCTATTCATCTTTTCTTTTCACTCACCCTGAAAAATTTTAAAACTAACCTTGAGCTATTTGGGGACAACCATAATAAATCTTATACAAGAAAGTTAGAATCCCACTCAATCAAAATGGCAGCTTAATATGATAGAAAAATATGAACAGGCAAATACCTAGCAATTTGGCTAGTGACTTATAGTGCATTAACATGTATAGTGCATCAGCATGTCAGACGTCTACTCAGCCCTAATGAGACCATTAAGATGACTATGTATGGCACATGGGAAAATAAAGCACAAAATGGTGAATATATTATGCTTACAGAAAAATACAAACACTTGAAAATGACATTTAAAGTACTAAGGAGTAATTAGAGTAGAGAAATTTTTGATTTTTAAAAGATATCTTTTTGTTTGAGAGGATTAGTATGTTTTAAAGAGAGATCGGCTGTGGTCTGACTAGTTGCTGCATTCACAGTCACCACATTCATTGTTTTTCACAGTCTATGTGGATGGAGGCAGCCCATGACTTCATGGGTTCTGTGCTACCCTCACTAAAACTAAAACTCTCAAATTCTATGTTTTATAATTTAAAAATAACTAATCTACAACCTTTAAGACTCTTTTTATTCTTTACTATTTTTGGACCGTGGTTCTACCCACTGACATATCATTGACCACCACAAGAAGACAAGCAATGAGGAAAACCACAGCCAACCTTCATCCTTCTGGCTCCAATCCCTCAGACAAGTTACTTCAGCTCTCTGGATTTTGTTCTCTCACTACCAAGAGGAGGTGACAGTAATGGAACCTACTTCACATAATGTCATTAAGGTCTAATGAGATGATCCACAGAGTTCAGCCCAGAATTTGTGCCCAACCATTGATAACTCTTTCCTATCCATACACTTTCACGTTCATCAGAACATGCAGAAGATTTTTTTGTTTTGTTTTAATTAAGAAGATGCCCAAAGGGGGCTGGAGAGATGGCTCAGCAGTTAAGATCACTGACTGCTCTTCCAGAGTTCAATTCCCAGCAACCACATGGTGGCTCACAACATCTGTAATGGGATTTGATGCCGTCTTCTGGTGTGTCTGAAGACAGCCTCAGTATGCTCATATAAAATAAAATAAATCAAAAGAAGAAAAAGAAGAAGGAAGAAGGCAGAAGGAAGAAGAAGAAGAAGAAGAAGAAGAAGAAGAAGAAGAAGAAGAAGAAGAAGAAGAAGAAGAAGCACAAAGCACCAGAAACAAGGAAGAATAGACAACTGAGATTGCAGCACACTAAAAAATAAAAGGAACAACTAAGAAAGTGAATAGAAGATAAAAAAGAAGAGACCACCTATAGTTGCAAGAAATCTATTTCAAATTACACTACCCTCAAAGGGTTAGTATCCAGAATACATGAAACTCCAAAACCTCAGTAGCAAACAAAAATAATAATAATCTTATTAATAAATGAACAATAGACCTAAACAAACATTCCTCAAAAAACATAAGATGACCAGGCAGTTCATGTGAAGTGCTCACTGTCTCTAGTCATTCAGGAAACACAAGGGAAAACCACAATGAGAAGTCACTTGACCCCAATAAGAATGGCTGTTAAAAACAAAATAACAAGCACTAGAGAGGATATGGAACTAACAGGATCCTCATACACTGGGGGTGGGGGGCAGTAGAAAGTAGAACAGGCATGGTAGAGAACAGTATGTATTTTCTATTTAAAAAAAAATAGAACTATACAACATGACCCAGCAGCATCCCACAGTTTAGGGTATGGACCCAAAAGAAATGAAGACAAAACATCAACGGAACCCCAACTCCTCCATGTTGGTTGCAGCTGTCTCCGCCACAGGCAAGATAGAGCATCCACCTAAATGCTCATCAAATACTGACTGGCCTAAGAAAATGAGGTGTATATATGTCTCATAATACTAGTTAGCTATAAAAAGAACTAAATTCTGCAATTTGCAATAACCTGGGCGAAACTATTGATCCCTAGAAACTATGGATTGCCATGGTAAACAAAATAATCCAGACACAGAAGCATGATGACTGCATGGTCTCACTCACATGTCGACACTACAGAGTTGCTCTCATAGGTGTGAGTACAATGGTGGCCATCAGGGGCTGCTGGGGTGAGCGCTGAACAGGGAGGGGCTGGAAAGAGGCCCAAGAGTGGATGCTGGGTTATAGTAAGATAGGAGGAAGACTATCTGGTGTGAGTGACCTGGGTACTGGCAATCTACTGTATAATTCAGAACACTATATGAAGGAGTTTACACAATAAAGACATAAGAAGATGTCTGCAAAAAAGATGTATCTAACCTGATTTTGACATCATGCAAAAGCATGCATAGGTTGAGATACCAAGCGGCACCCCATAATTACATCTAACCTTAATGTTTCCATTGTAAAAAATAAAAATTTTAAAATTAATTCCTCCCCCACCCCCAGAGGCAAATGTTATTATATGTTTAGTGTATCCTTTAGAAGTACTGTATGCGGGCTGGCGAGATGGCTCAGCGGGTAAGAGCACTGACTGCTCTTCTGAAGGTCCTGAGTTCAGATCCCAGCAACCACATGGTGGATCACAACCACCTGTAATGAGATTGGACGCCCTCTTCTGGTGCATCTGAAGACAGCTGCAGGAAATTATGCCGGAGCGAGCGGGGCAGCAGAGGTCCTAAGATCAACAGTAGCCACACACATGATAGCTCACAGCCATCTATCTGTACAGCTACAGTGTACTCATACATATAAAATAAATAAAAATAAAAAAATAGAAAATATTTAATTAAAAAAAAAGAAGAAGTACTGTATGCATTTTCAAGTAAAACTGTTTATGGACATGCATATCAGAGTTTAACTTGAGCAGGAACACACCAGATACACTATACTGCAAGTGGCTCACTGATACACCTTAAAGATTGTTTCACATCAACACAAAGAGTACTGTAATTTTTGTACATAGCTATATAATTTCCCACAGTGGTGAGGAATCCTAGCTTTTTAAAAAATTAGTCCCATATACACATTCCTGTAAGGTTTTTATGTTTTGAGTTACAGAGATAGCTCAGAGGTTCTTAGCACTCACACTGAGTGGTTCACATGCCTAAAATTCCAGATGTCCTGGATCTGGCCTCCAAAGGCACCTGCATACATGTGCATATACCCCTACACACGTGTATGCACATAATTTAAAGTAAAATAAACCTTGAAAGAAGGATATTTTGTCCTTCCATTATTATAAATATACTGCAATTGATACCCTTAGTTCTTCATATATATTATATTTAATGTTATAAATACCTCCAGATGAATAAATAATTTTGTGTTCTCCTTTTTTTACATACCATATATTTTGGAAGTTTTAGAAACTCACTTTAGTTTTACTAAATCACAATAGATACCCTTAGTAACAGGGATGTCAAGGGGAAGTGTCATTTTGATTAATCATGACTCCAGCCTTTGTGTGTACAAAACACATTAGAGCTGTCTTGACAAAGCCCCCAGCGGTTTACAGAATTCTGCAGAAATAATGAAATAAGAAAAAAAAAACACTAACACTGCCTATGCTTGGTGAACCCTTTCTGTCTGGGTGCCCCAGTCTTGCAGTTGCAGCTGTCAAGAGAAGAAACTGGAGGTTAGCTTTTCTGTCAGCAACCATGTGAGAGGACCCGTGAGGGCCCTAGAAAACAAGCTGCTGCTCAAAGCACACACGCATCATCTGAATGTGTCACACTGTCCCTAGGAGGCAACATATGTACATACTGTGTGTCTTCTTCAAGCTCCTCCTTTGTCCAGTGTCAGCAAATTTTATCTTGCAGTCAAGGTTTGACAGAACATCAGTTCTGGTGTTTGCTTCCTCTGCATCCTTTGAGGGTGTCAAAGAACAGCTCCTGCGCCGACTCTCACAAATCTTTCAAAGATGCCTTTCCATCCCAGGCTCTGTCACCAGCATCCTGTAAGAACTGACCACGAGAGTTTAGTTGTGCAAGCAAGGACAGGAAGTCCTGGGGATTTAAATGAGAGCTTCCCTTCCTGTGTGGTGCCATCCATTCATTTTGCTAATGACAAGTTCATATGTTTTAATTTGTGTCTCTTGGTATAACCCTTGCATGTTAATAAAAGTGAAAATGAAAGTTGTTTTCAAGGACTGAGATGTTTATCAGCTTATCCACGATCTAATTGCCTAAGGCCCAGAAAGAGACAGAAAGACAAAAGGTTTGCTGGGCTTCACTGGGCAGAGCTGAGATTCCACTGTGCTTTAGAGGTGAGTCCTGATAGAACTTATGAACCAAACCAGCATTTCCAGGTTCAGAGTCTCACACCTTCCTTTTAAATGGGAGGCATTACTGCACAGAATGATGGGCAGACCAGATTTCTGCAGCATCGCTTGCATCCCTCACTCAAAGTCCAGTGTTGGGACAAGGACTCATTCTCAGCTCATTAACTTTAGAGACTAAGCATTGCTTGCTGTGCTTGCCCAAGTCCAAAACAATGCTGTGAACAAAACCAGGCGCTGTTCTCCTCAGAAAGCCTGCATCCCAGGTGCATGGCAACACCCCAAATATACACATAGAGAGCTGTAAGAAAAAAGTTATAGCCTAAAATCTAAGTTGGAAAATCTTAACAAGTTGGGGGTGGGAGGTTATGCCAGCATCCTCCTTCTCATGATGTTTGCTATGGGTTTGTAACATGTTCCCATGGGGAATCAGTGGAGAGTCCATGGGATCTGTCTGTGTTTTTTGTACCACAACTATCTCAATAATTCCATAAATGTAAAGAGAAGGTCAAGGCTGTCAAGTAAGGATTTACTGAAAAGGCAAGAGAGTGAAGTCCTGAATTAGAGGACTGAGTAAGGTGTGAGACAAGTCAAGGTCATCATGCACCTGATAGAGGGACCAAAGAACCACATGCAACCAGCTGCAGAGCCTAAGAGACAGCTATCGATGAGGAGGATAGCCAGAGAGAGGCAGGTGGCCAGGTAGGACGAGGGTACACACTGTAGACCTTGACATCCATTCTGAGAGGTAAAGGGGCAGTGGCATCAGAAGGGCCACTGTATTATCCTAAGACAGTAAAAACAACGCGTGGAGCATAGATTCAGAAGGCAAGCAGCTCTATCAGTTCAGACCAAGGAACATGTCTCTCCTGACTGAAACCCACTCAACTAGCAACTTTTCTGCTTCTCTGGATTTTTTTTTTTCTGAGACAGAGTCTCGTGTGCTTGGATTATAATCATGAGCACTGGTATGGGTTGGCACATATTCAAATACTTTTAGTTAATGGAGTTGGGTTGCAGCTCAGTTGGTGGAGTGCTTACCTAACTTGCAAAGACCTTGGGCTCAAATTCCAGCACAGCATAAACTGTACACAGTAGCACAGGCCTGTGATCCTAGTACTTGGGACATGAAGGTAGGAAGATCGGGAGTTTAAGTCATCGTTAGCTACACGGGGAGGTCAATACCAGCCTGTAAGCTATAGAGTGAGACTCTCTGAAAACAAACAAAACCCTTATGAATGATTTTGAGTGTGTGGCTATTTGTCTTGTATGTAAGTGTATGTCCCACATTATACCTAGTGCCCTCAGATGTCAGAAGAGGGCATCAGATCCTCTGGAACTAGAAATGCAGGTGGTTGATAAGTTCAAGTTGACACACAAAACCAGCTAGTAATGGTCCCTCAGCACAATGGCGGCTGAAAAAAGAAGGTGGCAAATTTGAGGTCAGCATGGGCTCCATAGCAAGACAGTACCTCAAAACAAATGAATAACTAAACAAAGTACCCTCACCCTCACGAACACTCTTCAGCATGAAGGGTAACTAACGCTCAAAGCAAATTTGGGGGGATAGAATCAGATTTAAAACACGAAATCAAGAAATTAGGGAACGTATAGGTTTGTTAAGACTTTCCTCTGCAGCCACGACTGAGGGACTGGTATCAGAACAATACTTTGGGAACAAATAAATATAAAATTGAATAAGATATTGATGGACTGTTTCAGATGCTGGGCTGACACCTGCACAGTAGAACCATGATCCTCAGAGCAAGAACTGGGTCCTCTGAGAATGGAACAAAAGAGGTGAAGCCACTGCCATCCTGCCTTCCACCTCACTCTCGATGTTCTTCTCTACTTGAAATACACTCTAGCCTGGTTCATGTCCACTATCTTCACACTCTGTGACAGGGTGATTGCTAATGTTTCTCCCAAACGCCTGTGCTGATCCCTGTCCCCCACCGCCCACATACCTCCAAAATCCCCGCCCCCATGAGTGTGTTCCATAAGGCCTTTGAACAGTTTTTAGGTTTAAATGGAGCCCAGAGAGTGGAACCCCATGATGGGTCTGATGCCCTTCGAGAAAGAGGGAGAATCGGTCCAGCCCCTGCCCTTGCTGAGGATAGAGCAGAAGACGGCCCAAAGCCTCGGCACTGCCCTCTCCACAAACTAAATCTAATGGGGCCCCAAGAATGGGATCACTTAAGCCACTAGGTCTTTGGGACCTTATTATTTGAGTGGCCTGTGAAGATCGGCACACCTCTGGCATTTCTGTTGCCTCCACAGCCCTCACCTCCTTTGACTTTTAGAAATAGAAACATAGTTGTTGTTCAGTTTTTAGTCAAGGAATCACAATTGTGTGTATCTATGTAATGATCAAATTAGGCTAATTTGCATATCTGTCACTTCAGATACTTATCATGTGCTTGTAACAGATTTAAATCTCCCTTCAGCCTCCTTGATTTCCTATTTAAAGAGAACACAGTTCTTGAACACCTCACCTTCTCAGCCCCATTCAAAATGGCCTCCTTCCTAACCAGGACCCTGCACCTAACTCAGGCCGTGCACAAAGGAAAGATTCCACCCAGCATAAACCCACAGATTTCTGTCAGTCTTAGTGGTCATTATCCTTCACCTACTACTATGTACTTTCCTGATACACTATTGTTCAATAAGTGACAAATACTGTAGTAATTTAGCCTTAAAATTTATTTATCTATTTCTCTTACTAGACTAAGATCTTGGAGTCCACATACTAACCTGAGGTAGTACTCATTTTGTGCACGAATGAATACTCTCTCCAAATAATGATTTCATAAACTGTTTTCAATAAATTTTCTCTGTTGGTATTTGTAGGCAAGACTAACAAATGTCTTTATGCCTCTACTGGTTCACCAACAAAAATGTTGTTTGTCTTGCTACCACACTGGGTATTTAAGCATATAAAAATAATTGACGTTTGAGATTAACACTGGAAATGGGATTTTATTATTTGGGCACATTAGTGAACTACAGAATCAAATAAACACACATGCTTTGTGGCTTGAACACAATAGTTCACTTCTTGTTTCCATGATAGTTCACAACACGTGTTCCAGGCAGCTGGCCTCCAGATGGCTTCTGATGCTTCACCTGCATCCAGCAGAACAGGGACAGAGGGGCTTGCAGTTACTGAAATGCTTTGGACCGGAAGTGATACCGTTGGCTTCTGCTAATCAGGTGACTGTGTAATCCCAGCACTATGAAAGAGGGACTGCAGCATGATCCTCTGCTCCTGTCACCCAGTTATCTCTCACCCACTCTGCTTTTGCTGAGTCTTTGAACATGTGATAATGGTATTCCAGTAAGAAATCAGATCATATTGGGTGGTAATTTTAAACTTCTACTTTTTATGTTGATAGAGGCAATGGGACCCCAATTTTCTCCCAGTAATTTTGTTGAGAGGTAAGGGACTGGGTTGGTGAAAGAATACATTTCTGTTTGCTTGAACTCTCCACTTCATTCGGAAATCCCAGAGAGAAGTGGAAAAGTGACAGTCCCATTGTGTTTGAAGATCAAATCTGTGCCATTTTCTCTGTTCTTCTATAGCAAGAGGTAATTCCACAGCCTTGAGACTATAATCAGAACACCTTGCTTGTGTAACTGAAACAATAGAAAATTCTCAGTTGAGTAAAAGAACATTTGGACAAAATGAAAAGAAACTGCAGGTTTTCTTCAGCAGTGAGACAACAGCTTCACTCAGTTATACACAACTCCCAGCACAGCCCCCCCCCTCTTTTTTTTGAAACAGGGTTTCTCTGTGTATCCCTGGCTGTCCTGGAACTCACTCTGTAGACCAGGCTGGCCTCGAACTCAGAAATCCGCCTGCCTCTGCCTCCCAAGTGCTGGGATTAAAGGCTTGTGCCACCACCGCCCAGCAAGCACAGCCCTTTCTTATAATGTGCTGAGAGCAATATTGAGCATTCCTTGTACATATGAGTGCCTTGCATTACTGTCTCATATTGCTTTATTACCATAATAAACTTGTGAATCATAGTAACAAAAACAAAAAAGAATACATTTCAGTAACATGTAAAGAATCCATTCAAGAAATTTGTAGATAATCGTGAATATCATTAATAGTAATTTATGATATATTTAAAAATTGCTGAATAGATTTTTAATGTTCTCACAAGAAAAGTATAAGACCATGCCTGATTTAGAAGCTTTACAATGTATAATATATATGTCAAACCACCATGTTATTCACCATAAATGAATATAACTTAACTCAATTAAAAATAATCCCACAGAGCCAGGAGGCAGTGGCACATGCCTTTAATCCCAGAACTCAGGAGGCAGAAGCAAGCAGATATCTTTAAGGATGAGGCTAGCCTGGTCTACAGAGTGAGTTCGGAGCAGTCAAAACTACAGAGAAACCTTGCCTTGAATCATCATCATCATCACCATCAGCACCATCAGCATCACCACCACCACCACCACCACCACCACCACCACCACCACCACCATCAGCATCCCAAAGAAGTCCATTTACCCAAGTCAGAAGGATATTCCTCATGATCTCAGAAAGAGACACTTGGCAGACAGATATGATATCTGCTAGAGTTTGTATCAGTTACTTTTCTTGTTGCTGAAGTTACTGCCAGACAGAAGCAGCTCCAGGCTTGATTTGGCCTGACTTGGCTCACAGTTTCTGAGAACTCAGTCAAGAAAGGTATGGCAGAGTGGGGAGGCCCTGGGAGGAGATTGAAGCTGCCTGTTTGAATATTTTGACAGATCTGGAAGCAAAGAATGGGACCAGAAGTCCAATGGGTCACACTTAGGGGTCCACCTTCAGTGCCACACACCACCACGCATCAAAAATTTAAGTACCACCCCCCTCCAAGCTATGCATATAAGCTGCATTTGCCACATACTTTAAGCAGAGTATCTCCCAGTATCTTAATGGCAGCTGAGAACTAGTGTAAACATATGACAAAAAAAAAAAAAAATCAGATGGCAATAGAGAGGAGGAGGAAGATACAAGCAGCACTGTAGCCTCTTAGAATGTGTCGGTGACTTTTCTGTTGGCTGTGCTAAGATGCTATGACCAAGGAAACATATAGCTAGAAGAAAGAGTTTATCTAGGGCTTATGGTTTAGAGGGAGATCCATGATCATCATGACAGAGAGTGTGGCAGCGGCAGGCAGGCAGGCATGGCTCTGGAACAATAACTGAGAGCTTACAGCTGAACCATAAGCAGGAGGCATAGACAGAGCCTGGAGCTGGCATGGGCTTCTGAAACCTCAAATCCTTTCCCCAGTGATGCACCTCCTCCACAAGGCTGTACCTCCTAATCCTGACCAGTTTCACCATGGACCAAGCATTCAAATCTACGAGCCTATGGGAACTGTTCTCATTCAGTCACACCATTCCACTCCCTGCCTCCCACAAGCTTGTGTGGACATCATGATACAAAATGCATTTAGTCCAAATTCAAAAGCCCCCATAGCCTTTCACAGTCTCAACACAGTTTCAAAGTCCAAAGTTTCTTCTGAGACTTAAATCAATCTCTTAGTTGTAAACCCCTAGAAAAGCAACAAGGAAACCACAGCCAGGCGTGGTGGCAGATGCCTTTAATCCCAGAACTTGGGAGGTGGGGACATGCAGATGTCTGTGAGTTCAGTGCCAGTCTGGTCTACACGGTGAGTTCCAGGACAGCCAGGGCTGTGTAGAAAGACTCTGTCTCGATAACTGCAGCACACTCTTCTCTTGGGTTGGTTCCGCTCTGTCTGCAGCTCTTCTTGACAGATATCCATGACTCTGGCATCTTCAGAATCTTGGGGTCTCTAACACAATTCAGGCTTCGCTTTCACAGCCTCACGCAGAGGCCTGTCCAGACCTCCATGCAGGATATTTATTCCTCACGCCTGCCCTTGGGGGCTTTCCTTAACCATGGAAGAAGATTTCACAAGCGCTTTACTCCTTCATGGTGTTAAAGCCAGAACCACATGGCCGATGCTGACACGTTCTGATTCCTGCTAAGGATGAGATGTGGTCCCCTTGCATTACATTTACAAAAGCTTTGCTTTATTGCTTCCCTTTGTAGCAGTCATTTTTCTTATTACAAGTTGGAAGTTATGTGGATGGAGTCTCACCCTGAGGTCACCACTCCCTTTATGCCATTTGTACCAGGCTTCTCCTTATCTCTTTCAACAAATGTTTTGGTCACCAATAACCACAGGATAGGGTCTTGAAGTCTCCTCTGCCAACAAGCTTAGTTCAGCTTTTCAGTTTAGCCTGACGCAGATTCTTAGGACAAGGGCAGCCACATTCTTTGTATTATGAGAATGGTCTCTAGTTGCTAATTTTGTTCCCCTTTGAAATCTCAAGGTAGGCCTCCATAGTTCAGGTTGTTCTCGGTACTACTGTCTTCAAAAAAAACCCAGCATGGTCAGGCTGTCACAGCAATAGCCCGCTCCCTGGTACCATCTTCTATCTTACTTTATATTACTGTAAAGAGACACCATAACCAAGGCAACTTATGGGGAGGGGAATGTATTTCAATATTACAGTTTCAGAGGGTGGTTCTCATTCAAACCACAGAGCACTCAAGTTGTTTCTATTTTGTCATCAAAATGCAGCCAATCCCAAATCCTGATAGCAGGGAATTCATGGTCTGCCCCCTCTACACTTGACCTGCATCCACTGCTCAGACCCAGGACATACCTCTCTGACTTCCAAGTCATCATCTAAGTAGGCCACTAGAGAGAGTCTACCAAGGAAGTGTGCCATCATGGAAATGAGGATTTGAACCTATAGCTATCAAGAGCTCCTTGGGACAAAGAAACTCAAACTGTTGACAAATGATCAGACAGAAAGTGGAGATACTGTTGAATAGCTGGGATCCGTTCATTTCACCAGGTACAACAGAGTTATCCTAGATAACCAGGAATCTATTTTGAGACAATGTTACGCCTCCAGACACACGATGTCTCTCTGCATGCACTTCCCATTTCTATCCTGACCAGCACTTCCCATATGAAAAGCAATTGTTGGCTTCTCATTCAAGCACAATGCAAGCTCTTTGAGTGAACAAAATAAGCCTTTGATTTTAACGTTTGCTGCAGGGCTATTAAACATTGTGAACAAATAAAAAAATCTGACAAATTAAAATATTGATAAGACCCATAATTTCTCCATTCTAACTCCTCTCACATTCCCCTCACTCTCTTTCAATTTCATGACCATGTTCTCTTTATTATTGTTGTAAACATGGTACTCATCATGAAATTCTCAAAAAAATAAAATAATAAAATAATATGTATATGTTTACTAGCTCTTGCATTCTTTACATTCCCTGTACCTCACATGGATCTGGGAGATGCTCCTACCTACCCCTGCTGAGCTATTGGCTGATGGGTACTAATGGATTCTGAGGGAGAAGTAGTCATTGTCTTCAGTTGTGCACTCACCAAAGACAAAGAGCACACCAGGCTCCTCCAATGTGTTGGGACACAAAGTCCTTGCATCCACAGATCACCAGGGAAACCAGGAATGCTAAGCACATGGAGTTGTCTTTTCAAAGGAAAAGATGAAAAACCTGTTTTCCACTCAGAAGGTTGGGAGTGGGTATGGTTCAAGACCTGGTGACCTTTGCTATCTGTAGAGCCTGACCTACTCAAATCCTCCAGAATGGTTAGCCCAGGCTCTCCCTCCAAGTATCTTTCCCTCCCCTCCCTCCTTCCCTCCCCTCCCTTCCCCCCTCCCCTTCCCTCCCCTTCCCTTCTATCCCCTTCCCTTCCCTTCCCTTTCTCATCCTTTCCTTCCCTACCCCCTCCTCCTCTTTCTCCTTCCCTTCTAGCTCCCCCTTCTCTCTTCCTTCTCCTTTGTCTCTCTCCCTCCCTTGCTCTTCTTCAAAGAAAGTCATACAAAGTCACACAGCTCTATGAGGTGCCATACATTATTCTGAACCTTACACATATCCTGACATTTTGCCCTTTAATATCATACTTTTCACCTGTTAAGGCTGCTGACTTTTTTAGGTTTTTCAGTTCCTTAAGTTAGATCTTCTCTCCCCAAGCTAGCCATATTTATCTGTAAGTCCTAACTATAGATTAGGGGGTGAATAAAGTAAAACGGATAGGACCGGACAGGACATGACAGGACAGGACAGGAAAGGACAGGACTGCTCCTAGGTGTAGTGGAGGAGAAAGTTTATCACAGACGTGTGGGAGAGCATAGCCAGAGGCAGAGACATCTGGGAGCATCCGGAGTGGACACAGCCTACCTGGGTCACGTGGGGAAGGGAAGGGATAGAGGAGAGAGGAAAGCCAGGTGCAGCAGTCAGGAGGCCAAAGGTGCAAAAGGGGTGGGTACCCAAAGTGTCTGGATTCTATAGGGAAGAGCAGTCCAGCCCCTGGGGTGGAGAGTTCAGGGTAGGGGTTGGGTATGCCAGCTACAGCAGAAGTAGGTAGGGACTAAGGGATGCTGGGAGACTCTGGAGGCCAGGTCTGCCTTATGAGGTTAAATAGGTCCCTGTTGGTCCTAGGTTTGAAACTTACAGAGCAGTCTAGTTTCTTTCCTCCTGGCAACAATGAACTGCATTTTATTCTGGTCACGTCCCACACCCTGCCAATCACTAAGTCCACAATGAATTTTAATGACACCCTTCGGTCCTCAGGCCATACTGTCCTTCCTTTATGTTGTTCCGAGCACCCAGAGAAATGCCAAGAATCCTAGCTTCCAGGTCAGACCTTTAAAGCACTGTGGCTGTTCTCCTCCCAGATTGACAGGACACAAATATCCACATCTTTAATTACTTGTAGGGAATGTTGCAGTGTGTTTGTTCCCACCATGTCACTTTTTGAAGACTGGTAAATGCTGTTTTCAGAAGTAATTACAAGAATTTCTATAATATCAGCGCTCTTTCACCATGACAAAACATTTCATATGAAATGTCTAGATTAAAGCACGGATGAGAATTTTTTTTTTTTAAAATAAAAGCTCATATTTACCTTCCTTCGCAACCTAAAATTCCATTATAAGGCAGTGGCTTGGGGACAGGCCTGATGATGGGAAGTCAAGCCCTGAGACCCACAGTGGAAGGAGAAAAGCAGCTCACTTGCACATGTGAGCTGTGGCACATTTACACACACATACAATAAATAACTATATTCAAGACTTTTTCAATATAGTTGTGAGTATTCAGCCAACAGTAATACATTGAGCCATGCATTTGTTTCAGATGGTCTCCTGTAACTGTGCTAGTCATTATGAAAAAAAAATCTACATATAGAATGCTTTTAGAGAAATTTGGTAACTAATTAAAAGCTAGAGTGATTACTG
Source organism: Mastomys coucha (assembly GCF_008632895.1). Classification (NCBI taxonomy): domain Eukaryota; kingdom Metazoa; phylum Chordata; class Mammalia; order Rodentia; family Muridae; genus Mastomys; species Mastomys coucha. The sequence goes on from NW_022196912.1 coordinate 66,423,500, forward strand.
GATAGTGTGATTCAGTGTCACAAGCACACACATCCTGTCCACACTGAGGAAAGAGCCAAAGGGAGGAGAAACAGAAAATATGGGTGATGCTCAAAATGAGGAATCCTGCCGAGCAGTGGTGGCACACACCTTTCATTCCAGCACTAAGGAGACAGAAGCAGGTGGACCTCTGTAAATTTGAGGTCAGCACAAGTTCCAGGACAACCAGAGCTGTACAGAAAATCCCTCTCTCAAAAACAAAAAACAAAAAACAAAAAACAAAAAACAAAAACCCCAACAACAACAACAACAGTAACAAAAGAGTAACTCACAGCTTGATTAGACTTTCTTTCTTTCTTTTTTTTTTTCTGTTGACAAATATTTTTTTTTGGATAGTTTCTTTATTTACATTTCAAATGTTATCCCCTTTCCTGGTTTCCCTCCCTCCTGGAAACACCCTATCACATCCTCCTCCCCCTGCTTCTATGAGGGTGTTCCTCCACCCACTCACCCATTCCCACCTCCCCATCCTCGATTCCCCTACACCGGGGCATCTATCAAGTCTTCATAGGACCAAGGACCTCTCCTTCCATTGGTGCATGACAAGGCCATCCTCTGCTACATATGCAGCTGGAGCCATGTGTACTCCTTTGTTGATGGCTTAGTCCCTGGGAGTTCTGGAGGGTCTGGTTGGTTGATATTGTTGTTCTTCCTATGGGTTTGCAAACCCCTTCAACTCCTTTGGTCCCTTTGCTAATTCCTCTATTAGGGACCCAGTATTCAGTCCAATGGTTGGCTGCTAACATCTGCCTCTGTATTTGTAAGGCTCTGGCCAGGCCTCTCAGGAGACAGCCATCTAGGCTCCTTTCAGCATGCACTTCTTGGCATCCACAATAGTGTCTGGGTTTGGTAACTGTATATGGGATGGATACCCCTGTGGGACAGTCTCTGGGTGGTCTTTCCTTTAGTCTCTGCTCAACACTTTATCTCCATATTTGCTCCTGTGAGTATTTTGTTCTCCTTCTAAGAGGGACTGAATGACTCACATTTTGGTCTTCCTTCTTATTGAGCTTCATATAGTCTGTGAATTGTATCCTGGTTATTTGGAGCTTTTGGGCTAGTATCCACTTATCAGTGAGTACATACCATGTGTGTTCTTTTGCGATTGGGTTACCTCACTCAGGATGATATTTTCTAATTCCATCTGTACTGGCTAGTTTTGTGTGTCAACTTGACACCGACTGGAGTTATCACAGAAGGGAGCTTCAGTTGGGGAAGTGCCTCCATGAGGTCCAGCTGTGGGGCATTTTCTCAATTAGTGATCAAGGGGGTAGGGACCCTTGTGGGTGGTACCATCCCTGGGCTGGAGGTCTTGGGCTCTATAAGAGAGCAGGCTGAGCAAGCCAGGAGAAGCAAGCCAGTAAAGAACATCCCTCCATGGCCTCTGCATCAGCTCCTGCTTCCTGACCTGCTTGAGTTCCAGTCCTGACTTCCTTTGGTGATGAACAGCAATATGGAAGTAAGCCAAATAAACCCTTTCCTCCCCAACTTGTTTCTTGGTCATGCTGTTGTGCAGGAATAGAAACCCTGACTAAGACACTATCCATTTGCCTAAGAATTTCATGAGTTCATTGTTTTTAAAATCTGATTAGTACTCCATTGTGTAAATGCACCACATTTTCTGTATCCATTCCTCTGTTGAAGGACATCTGGGTTCTTTCCAGCTTCTGGCTATTATAAATAAGGCTGCTATGAACATAGTGGAGCATGTGCTCTTGTTATATGTTGGAGCATCTTTTGTGTATAAGCCCAAGAGTGGTTTAGCTGGGTCCTCTGGTAGTACTATGTCCAATTTTCTCAGGAACCACCAGACTGATTTCCAGAGGGGTTATACCAGTTTGCAATCCCACCAGCAATGAAGGAGTGTTCCTCTTCCTCCACAACCTCATCAGCATCTGCTGTCACCTGAGTTTTTTTTATTTTAGCCATTCTGACTGGTGTGAGGTGGAATCTCAGGGTTACAGACCCCTCCTTCAAAAGAGTCAAGTGCTTTGATGTGCCTTTGTTATGGATCTTCTGAAGGGGTATAGCTTCCACAGACATTAAGGAACCCAAGAGTATATTAGTAGGCAAATTAAAAATATTTCATATCTAGGGATAGAGATATAACTTTCTTCTGGTAAGTTCCATAGTGTTAACAATTCAGTAATATTATAACCTAAATTTAAGAACCCTAAGTATCAATGAAGACAGTGTTCAAAGAAGAAGATAAAGTCACTGCATGTGAAGGGTACGATCAGGACTTCAGTACTCTGGGCGGAGCCTTCTCCACGGCCAGGGCTGGTCACTGTTCCTTTGTTTTGAATTTGGTTGGTTTCTTGTTTGTTTAGTGGGGTGTTTGTTTGTTTGGTTTGGTTAGTTAGTTGGTTTGGTTTTTGGTTTATATATATGTATATAAATACAAAAATATTATTTGTATAAATATGATATGTGATTATGTAGATGTGTAAATGTATAAATAAATATATAATTTTTAATAGAAATATAAAATGTATGTATATATTACATATATACATATACATATACATATATATATATAAATATTTGAACTCAAAATGTTCCGTTTCCTGCTGTTCTTAGAAAATTTTAGAAAAGAAAGTCACAGTTGCACAGGTATACTGTGAATACTTAGTGAAATACAAAAGAAAAGCTAAAAGGACAGTCAGAGAAGCAAGGTCAGCCACCTGGTAGAGGTTGACAGCTCTTCACCTGAACCACTAAACCATGTCCAGGGTCCTGAGTCCCAAACCAGGGAAGCCAGGATCAATGACTAAAACTACTTGCTTTTCTAGTGGTACCAAGATGCTAGCTCAATTACACAGTGTGTTCGCCTGAACAGGTGTCTACTACTGATGCTAACTGCTACTAAATGTATAAAACACAGACCCATAAAGAAATGTTCCCTTCTTATACCTATATGAATAATTTCACATAAGCATGTCACCAAAAAAGGTTTGTTCTCACTGCTATGGATTATGAACTACAATTTTACTTGTTTATGGTTCACTGTGGTCTATAATAAGAGCTTTACAGCTTTCTTTATCCACAGAACAACTCTCCTACATAAAAATTAATGTTCTCATTTTACACTCAAGAAAGCAACAGTAAGGGAAAATGTACTTGCTCAGCAGTCGTCTAAATGACTTATCTGTCACTCTAGGTCCCCAAGAGGGACATTACACTTTGAAGTGTCTCCATTAGGAAACCAGACTGGGCATGGTGTGTCAAATGCCTTTAATTTTAGCATCAATAGACACAGACAGATCTCTGTGAGTTAGAGGTCAGCCTGGTATGCATAAAGTTTCAGGCCAGCCAGGGCTACATGGGAGTTCCTGACTGAAAAACAAAACAAAACAAAACAAAACAAAAAATAGAGTTGAGGCTGGACACATGGCTCAGTGGTTAAGAGTGCTTCCTGCCTGGTTTCCAAGGGACCCAAGATAAATTCCTAGCACCTACAACAGGAAGTTCGCCACTGCCTCTGACTCTTGCTCTGAGGAGTCCTGTGCCTTCTTCTGTGTACCACAGGCATTCATTCACAGGCACAAACCCACGCTTTTTTTTTTTTTTTTTTTTTTGGTTTTTCGAGAGGGTTTCTTCATGTAGCCCAGCTGTCCTGGCCTTACTTTGTTGGCCAGACTGGCTTTAAATTCACCTGCTTTTGCCTCCTGAGTGCTGGGATTAGAGAAAAAGAAAAAGAAAAATCAATAGAAAAAAACACTCAGGAGAGCAAGTGGAGAAACGGGCAGAACTACCCACACTCATCAACTGAAGATTTGACAATCTGGAAATGGCTCTTGCTGAGTCTCCTTTACATTCAGCAGAATCTCCACCAAAATCCAATGCCGAACTTCATTATGTACATAAAACCTAAAGTTTAGGTAGAAGCACAAACTTCATTATGTACATAAAACCTAAAGTTTAGATAGAAGCACAAACTTCATTATGTATATAAAACCTAAAGTTTAGATAGAAGCACGAAATGCTTCAGATAGACAAAGCAATCCTGGGAAGAATTAAGCTGGGAGTGCCACCATACCTGACCTGATTTCAAGTTATACTACAGAGCCATAGTAATAAAAGCAGCATAGAAATGTCACAAAAACAGAGACGTTGAGCAACGGATGGAAGAAAAGACCCAGATATAGCCCCTACTCTCAGCACCAAACATTTGACCAAGATGCCAACAGCACTTGTTGACAAAAACAAAAAAACAAAAAAACAGTCTCTAACGCGGTGCTGGGTAAAGAGAACACCCTAATGTTGAAGAGTGAACGTGACCTCTATCTCTCACCATTCATGAAAGTAAAGCCCAAACAGATCAAATGCTTTAATATAAAACCCGAGACTCTGAAACCGCTAGAGGGAAAGTAAAGGTGGTGCTGGATGAAGGCATTGGTGAGCACTTTCTGACTGGATGAAGGCATTGGTGATCCCTTTCTGACTGGATGAAGGCATTGGTGAGCCCTTTCTGACTGGATGAAGGCATTGGTGAGCACTTTCTGACCAGATGAAGGCATTGGTGAGCACTTTCTGACCAGATGAAGGCATTGGTGAGCCCTTTCTGACCGGATGAAGGCATTGGTGAGCCCTTTCTGACTGGATGAAGGCATCGGTGAGCACTTTCTGACCGGAACTCCAGTTGCTCAGCAAATGAGACCACCGACGGACAAGTGGGAAGGAAATAGTCAAAGGAAACACAGCCTAAAGACCCGAGGAGACGCTTCATCCGCTGTAAACCTGTCAGAGGACGCATGCGCACACTTTCAAAGCTATTAACAAAATGGCCGAGTGAGTAAAGGCACTGTCTGCCCAAGAGTGATGACCCAAGGTCGACCTTCAAGAACCATACGGCAGAAAGAAAGAACTGACTTTTGTCCTCTGACTTCTAAGCACCCTGTGGCACATGCATCCTCTCAAATAAACAAATGCAGTTTTGTTCTTGCTGCTGCTGTTTTGTTGTTTGTTGTTTGTTTTTTAGGACAGGGTTTCTCTGGGTAGCCCTGGCTGTCCTGGTACTTGCTTTATTAACCAGGCTGGCCTTGAACTCAGAGATCTGCCTGCCTTGCCCCCTTAGTGCTGGGATTAAAGGCATGAACCACTACCACTCAGCAATAAATG
>NW_022196912.1:66428669-66465297 GCF_008632895.1 Mastomys coucha
CTTAGCTGAGCTGGGTAACTTTTGTGGGTAATTTTTTTGACAAAAGTTGAAATCACCTGGGATGAGAGAATTCCAATTGAGAAGATACCCTCATCAGACTGTGGAAGGCCTTAGCCCACAGTAAGCAGTGCCACCCTTGCCCAGGTGGTCCTGGGTGAGATATAAAGCAAGCTGGGAGCAAGCCTCTAAGCAGCACTCCTCCATAGCTCTGCTTCAGCTACCTCCAAGTCCTGCCTTAAGTTTCCGCCTTGACTTCCTCTATGATGAACTCTAAAGCTTTAAAATGAACGAAATCCTTCCCTTCCAAAGTTGCTTTTGGTGATGGTATGCCATCTAGAACTCCATCACAGCAATAGACAGCAAACCAGGAGAGTAGGCATTGGAGACATGCAAATGAAAACTATGCTGAGGTGCCAGCTCTCCACAGTCAGGATGGCTACCATCAAGAACACCATCAACCCTCATTAAAGAGTCTTCTTTTTGCAGCAGAGGCCATTACAGAAAGTCACAACTGGTCGAAATGCAGAGAACAGCTGACCATGGGATCCCAGCCCCAAGCGATACATCTACAACACAAACCCTATGGCTCAGAGAACACTGTCGAAGAAAGGCAGTCTTCTAGACATGGCAGGGGAACCAACAGAGTCACCTAAACCACACCTGAACAATGGCAGTGGCAGTTAACATGCCAACACAAGTAGGAGATAGTTCATGGGACCCCACCCCTAGATGAAGAGTGCCAAGCAATTAAGGACTGTGGAGAGAAGGAACATTAGTTTTCCCCAGCCAGGAGCCTGGGAATTTACTAGAAAACCTGCTACTTTGTAAACTAATTTAAAAATAAAATAAAATAAAATTTAGAGGCTGGCGAGATGGCTCAGCAGTTAAGAGCACTGACTGCTCTTCCATAGGTCCTGGGTTCAAATCCTAGCAACTGCATGGTGGCTCACAACCATCTGTAATAGGATCTGAAGCCTCCTTCTGTCAGGCGGGCATGCAAATAGAGCACTCATATAAATAAAAACTCTACAAAACAAACAAACAAACACAATTTAAAGGGGAAAAAAAGGCATCTGAACTGAAGTATCCTGCATGAATGAATACAGATGCTCACAGAAGGCAATTGTAATTTAAAACAAAACCACTCCAGTACCAGGGGCTGGAGAGATGGCTCAGCAGTTAGAACACTGCTGTTCTTTCAGAGGAACCAGGTTTGATGCCAGGCACCCAGGTGGTATCTCACAACCATCAATAACTCCAGTTCCAGGGGATCCAACACCCTCTTCAGACCTCTGCAGGCATCAGGCATGTGCCTAGGGCAGACAGACACATGTGCAAGCAGAACACTCATGACGTAAAAATAAAATAAGTCTTTAAAGATGTTTTTAAATCCCGGTGCTGGGGTAGACTACCTCCTTCATTAGTCCAGGAGGCTCCCTCAAAACTCTTGCGGGTTGCCATTGGCTGCCCACTAGAATGAGATGGTAAGACCCTGTGACTGAAGGCATCACAGGTTGCAGTTGTTGGACATAAAAATCTAGCCGGAACTGAACTAGAAGCTGCCCCTGGGTGGCTAGCTAGCTTCCACAGTGCTGCGGGGTGCAAGACATTCCATTAAAGAAGAAAATCCGCAGCAGTCTTGCCCAGTTCTGAATCCTACGAGCTACAATAGTGGCCAGGCAAGACATGACCCACAAAACAGCATGGCTGCTATGGGATTAACCAATTGCTTTCTGACTGGATGTGAGGCCTGCTCAGATGGAGAAAATTTCTGACTGGTACTGTAAACCTGGTCAAGAGTCCAGGATAGGGAGGTTATAATATAGCAGAAATGTGCCCCCTTAAGAATTCACTCCACACACTCGAAAAATAAAGAAAAAGTTCTTTAATAATAGCACTTACCTGACTGGCTAGTGCCTAATGAGGCACAGGCTGGGGACAGGTTTTACCATCTTCCAATTTTGGCACACAAATTGTGGTAATTGTCTTATTCTTGCCCAGTGCGATTAACACTTGCCCCCAGGTTAACACTTTCAACAGTCTAAAGAAAGATGGTCTACTGCACATCTGGCCACTTGTGCAGATGGGAGATTTACACGTTAGCAAAACAGTATTAGTAGGTTCCCCACCAGGACTAATTGATATAGGAGAAACTCCAAGTAATAGAACTGATATTATAAAGGATTTGTTAATAGATATGCTTAGGAGACATTAAGTTACACAAAGTAGAATTTAGCTAAGGGAGTACTGCCTCCAAAATACCTCAAAGCTTAGTACTATGCTACCATCTCATTCTAGTGGGCAGCCAATGGCAACTGGCAAGAGTTTTGAGGGCTTTAGGAGCCTCCTGGACTAATGAGGGAGGTAGTCTACCCCAGCACCGGGATTTAAAAACATCTTTAAAGACTTATTTTATTTTTACGTCATGAGTGTTCTGCTTGCACATGTGTCTGTCTGCCCTAGGCACATGCCTGATGCCTGTTTTGCAACGATAATTTTTAATACATCAATGGTGTTCTTTCTTCAAATAATTGTTACCTGGGTACAGCTTGCCCACCTGGCAGAATTTGTTTTGCTTGAATGAGAACTGGAGCCTTTATGGTAGGCCAGGACTTACTGATGGCTGTCATCCTGAGTGCTCCCAAGGCAAGTTCTCTGCTAGAGATGTAAGAGTAAAGAAAGGTGGTAGTCTCCTTTGTCATAGGGATGGAGCCTAACGGCTGCTCAGTACATGTGGACAAATATTCACATCCTGGCACCCTAAGTGTCCCTTGTCTCTCACGTGCCTGGTTAGCATAGCATGGTGTTTTCGAGACAGGGCTTTTCTCTGTATAGCCCTAGCTCTCCTGGAACTCACTCTGTAGACCAGGCTGACCTCGAACTCAGAAATCCACCTGCCTCTATATATAAATATATTAATAGAAAGTCCAAGGATCCAGAAGTTGCTCAGTCCAGAATGAAAATTATGGCCCCTGCCTCTCCCCCCACCTCACCACCACACACTGAATCAGAAATGCCCAGTGTGATAGCTACAGTAAAAATGGCCCCCATAGGCTCATATATTGGAATGTTTAATCACCAAGAAGTGGAACTCTTTGAAAGGATTAGAAAGATTAGGAGGTGTGGCCTTGGAGGAAGTGGGTACTGGTGGTGGGCTTTGAGGTTTCAGCATGCTCCCCCCATCTCTCCCCTCACCCCCCCCCTCTCTCCCCTTTCTCTCTCTCTCTCTCCCTCTCTCTCTCTCTCTCTCTCTGTCTCTCTCTCTCTCTCTCTGTCTCTCTGTCTCTCTGTCTCTCTCTCTCTCTCTCCCTCTCTCTCTCTCTCTCTCTCTCTCTCTCTCTCTCTCCCTCTCTGTTTCTCTGAATTCCCACCGCCACACCTCTCCACCCCCCACCTGCCTACCTGCCTGCCTGCAGGTCAAGATGTAGTATGTAACTCTTTGCTACTTCTCCAACACCATGCTTGTCTGCTACCTTGCTTCCTGTAAGCCTCCAATCAAATGCTTCTTCTTATAAGACTTGCCTTGGTCATGGTGTCTCTTCACAGCAATAACAAAGTGACTCAAAGCAGTAATCTGTTATTTAATGGGATTTCCTTTTAATCCTTAATGTTAGGGAACCACTAATCCAAGGCACCCTAAAAAGTCCTTGTCGTAATTACAAAGAAATAGCCTAAAATGTTGCAATTTAGCAGACGATACACTCGAAAACCTTAAGAACACAGCAAGCTAATGGAGAAAGTAAATTACTTGACTTCACTCCATTGATTCTTTTCTATGATCTGAGTGCTGGAAGGTGTGAGACACACCTTGTTGTGTCTAAGCAGCTAGCAGCTGGGTCCAGATCTAGACAGAAGGCAGAGGTGCTGCTGAGCCCAGAAAACCAAATACAAATACTCCAGGATACCAGCTGCTCTTCATCAGTCATGGTCAGATTGACTGCTCTTAGGCTCCACCCCATACCACAACACATGTCGGTCTGCTTCAAGCACAATCCCACCTTGCTTGTAAATTGTTCTTTCGCTTCCAAATATGGCACATGTTTTAAAATACATCATTGCAGTTTACAGATCTGTGTATTTTGCAAACGCAAGGCAAGTTAATGGCATTTTCAGCTGTGGCCTTTCTCATGCTCTTACACTATTGGCTGCCTGGAGTGTATTCTCTTCAAGAGCCACCCTACTTATGTAGTAAAGTCCAGAAATACTCAGACCATGGCAGTGCAGGAAATCTGGTCTCTTGCTATTCCATCAATAAAAATAAAACTGGGCAGAGAGGGCAATTGCGTTTGATCCAGCACTCAGGGTGCGGAGGCAGGAAGATCAGAAGGTCCAGGTCATCCGCATTTACACTGTAAATTCAAGGTCAACCTGGAATGTGTAAGACCTTGTTTCAGAAAAAGAAAGATCGTTAAAAAATTAAATTAACTAACCAAAAGAAATCACACCATCCAAGGTAACTGTCATTGGTAAGCAAAAGAGAATACATGATACTCTTGGTAGAAAGACACAAGATTAGCCCGGCAGTGGTGGCGAATGCCTTTGATCCCAGCACTTGAGAGGCAGAGGCAGGGGATTTCTGAGTTCGAGGCCAGCCTGGTCTACAGATTGAGTTCCAGGACAGCCAGGGCTACACAGAGAAACCCTGTCTCGAAAAACCAAAAAGAAAAAAGAAAAAACAAACAAACAAACAAACAAAACTTAGGATCAAGCAGACTCATGGCTCCAATCTCAGAACCCTAGTCTTAGCTACAAAATAAGTCCCGTTCTACACTAATTACAGAAATGGATGAAAGATTTGTTGGCTTTTTGTCTAGGCTCTTCCCCACAGTTACCTGGCAATAGCCAGGTGTGCCTGATTCACTATAAAGGGGGCCGCTTGCCCCCTCCTCCATCTCTTGCTCTCTTCTCCTCTTGCTCCTGCTCCCTTACCCTCTTCCCCCTTTCCTTCATTCTCCTCCCCTGCCTCTCTTTCCACGTGCTCATGCTGGTGCTCCTTGCTGGCCTCTCCCCCCACCTCTTCCCTTCCCTTCCCTTCCCTTCCCTTCCCTTCCCTTCCCTTTCTCTCTCTCTCTCTCTCTCTCTCTCTCTCTCTCTCTCTCTCTCTCTCCTCCCTCAACTCTCCCCATGACCTAAACAAACTCTATTCTACTCTATACTATACCCTTCATGTGGCTAGTACATCAGGGGAAAGGGATGCTTCAGCATGGGCCTGCAGAGGCACACCCCTTCCCCTGCACCATACCATACCTCCAACAATCACATTCCTTCCTTCTCTTTCTTTTTATAAAACACAACAGGATTGGATTCAACAGCTCTGGTAAGCGTGAATTCAAGCCACAGTAAGAGGGGGGTGGGACTTGTCTTTGTTGTCCCATGAGACTCTTCATCTCTGGCTTATCTTTCTTTACCACCATGCCCAATCCAGCCAATTATTCTACCATGGCAATGCCTCACTTATCACCTTGACCCAGATGTCTAAGGCTGAGTGAAAACAGCGCTGTCAGATTCCATAAATGTGTGATGACGGCTCAAAGTGAAAGAGACATTCTGTCACAAGGGAAGCAGAGCTTGTCAAGGAAAATCACATTAACTTTGAGAACCACTCAAGTTTAAGGTTAGAAGCCTTTATTTTTAGAGGTAAGTTTTCTGTTTCATGCTTTGCAAAAAATACAATGTCATAGTGGTCCTTCCTTTTAAAAACCAGAACCATTAAAATGTGTATTTGTCAAAATCAAGACAGTTCCTAGTCTTTAAGAAGTTTAATGTTTGGACTATATTCTGCTTATTCTAGAAATTGAGTATCATTTCTTATTTTTGGCCTGTAAAACATTTCATCCTTCTAACATGTCCATAACGAGCTAATTTGCATCTGCTTTCCACAGGGCCTCGGAGGCAGGTAAGATGGGCACTGCCTTCATTCTGCCCTCTCCTGGAGTCCAGTCCTCCTCGCCGCCACTTCCTGCGGCAATCTCATCTCTTCTTTCTCTCCTTCCCTCTGTCCGGTCCTCCCTAACAAAAAAACGTCCTAGGGAAGAAGAAAAAAAAAGCTACGAAAATATTTACAGGGTGAGATTTTTCCATCTCCAGCTTCTAGCTGAAGCAAAGTGTGAGGGGCTGGGCTTTGCTTTACTAGGCTTTGTGTCCCCCTTTGTGTCCCCCTAGGTACAGAAGATCCCTTGGTTTTATGATTCTTTCCCATCTTGGTGAGTGCGCAAACCGCAAAGGGGTCACTTCTGCCCTGCCCTAGGATGAAGCGCTTGATTAGCACAGAAGGACACAAGAGGGAACAGCGTGCCCCCAAAAGCCCTGCCAGGAAAAGCAGACCATGGAGTCAACAAAAGCAACCCAGCCCGCCCTGGCATTCCTCCCTGTGAGAATCACACCATCTATGTGTTTTCAGGGAGGCTGTGAGAAAGCGCCCACTGCAACCCTGGCAGCCCACTTGCTTGGCCAGGGATGGACGGCTCCCACGCGGGGCCTCTAGTGCTGCAGCTGGAGTGGCAGGTGAAGCACCTGGTAATTTTCCATCAGACAACGGCAGGCCCTCTCCTCAGCCACCCAGCAGTGCTCAGAGCAATGTGTCAAAAACACAAGAACGTTACAAGTCAGGGGTCAAAGAAAATTACACAACTTAATGCAGAAAAAAAAAAATCTGATGGAGCTCCAGATACAGCAAGTGAAGGAGGGCAGAAGGGGGGCTCAGTCAGTAAAGTGCCTGCCTTGCCAGTGTGAGGACTCAAGATGATCTCTTGGTGTTAATCACATGCTAATGAGACAGAGACAGGAAGATCTCAGAGGCCTGTTGACCAGCCAGCCAATGAGAGACTAGGTAGAAACAGACTAAGGATAATACCCAGAGGGTGGCCTCTGGCCTGCACATGCATGCACAGACACAAGCAGCCCTACCCACACATACACACACATACATGCACAGCTGCACCCATGCATGCCCATGCTTGCATATGCATGTGTGTCCTTGGGAGTGCATGTATGTGTACATGTGCGCTCATACACACAGATCCAGAGAGAGAGAGAGAGAGAGAGAGAGAGAGAGAGAGAGAGATCTAGGAGGAAAGTGAAAGAAGCTTGTAAAGCCAAGGACTAGGACAGAATAGAAAACTCTGGCTCATTCTTAAAAGAGATGGTATTCATAACCATCATATAAGCAAAATGAGCCCATCCTATAAAAATATCTATATTTTCTCTCATACATGCTAACTGGAGGCAGGGAGAGGCTTACAAAGGGATGTTGTTTCAGCTAGGGTTTCTATATCTGTGCTACAAGATCGCGACCAGAAGCAAGTGGGGAGGAAAAGGTTTATTTCCCTTATACATCCACATCACAGCCTAGCCTGGCCTTCCCAGCTCAATCATCAGTCCGTCAACAAAACATACGGCAGGCTTGCCCACAGGTCAGCTGGTGGAAGCATTTTCTCGACGGAGAGTCCCTCTTCTACAACAACCCTAGCTTGTGTTGACTTGATATAAAACCAACTGTCCTGGACACACTGAGGATGTGAGAAGAGAACAGAAAGATAAGGAAGTGTGTCCTAGAGGGGGTGGATGTGACTTTAAAAAAAATTCTATATGCATGTATGGGGGTGTCATAAAGAAGGCCACTGCTCTGTATAACCAATGTATTCTGAACACACACACACACACACACATACACACACACTAATTTGGAAGTTATCCAGGATGCAGGTGGGAAAAGAGCCATACCAAAGATAAAAATAAAACTAGAAATCATTATGATGGTTTACTAACTACCATCTGTCCAGAACTTCACAGGTACTTTCCCACTCTGTAGGGCTGTGACAGATATCACAGTATCTAAGCCAGGGATGGAGAGATGGCTCAGCAGTTAAGAGCTCAGGCTGTTCTTCCAGAAGACCTGGTTCAGTTCTCAGCACCCCACAAGTCTGTGATAATTCCAGGGCCCTGTGATTGAGCGCCCTCTTTTGGCTTCCTCAGGCACCAGGCACACACATAAGTAAATGCAGGCAAAACATCCATACATGCAAAAACTTTTAAATGCATGAGTTAAATTTTAAAAAAATATCTGGACCAGGTGAGGAAAAGTTCTAATTGTTTCTGTTCAGTAGAGTTAATTGAATGAATGCTCCCTACTCTTTAAATGGCATCCTGCTTGACTCCAAAAAGCATGGGAGATGAACAGGAGTCAGTCAGGCTCCTGCACAGAAGCCAAGGACACCTCTTAGCACATGGGCAGCGATTATACTGCGAGGTGTAAATTCCCTAGACAAGCATCTTTGAAAGACACTAGTTTTGGAGTCTGCTCCAGAAAATTCACTCACAATGTGCTTCATTATTGTGGAACTGAGGAAAGACACAGGATTCTCTGATCTAGCTTACTTACTTAAAAGAATAGGTATGTCCTGTGACAGCTTTGGAACCTTTCATTATGTTGTGAATGGATGTCCAGGTGTTTGACTGGAACCACGCTCAACCAGTGGTGCTGATAACTAAAACACACTGTGTTATGTTCAAAACACTGGAACAAAACCTGCCTTTTCGCCAGGGAAGATAACTGAAATAAAATATTTTCTAAGTAAATATTTTTGGTTTGAGAAGTCACACAGTCAGCTTTCATATTATGCATCAAAACAAAAAGCCTTTTCCAAGTCTAAAAAAAAAAATCACAACTATTTTGTAAACAAGACATTAAGCAAACATGAACTTGAGTATCTCTGAAGGTCAGATCTGAGACTAATCTTTGATGATTGATTCTAAATCCACTCATTATAATTAATAAAAGTAGTGCCAATATGTGACTGGAATTTCTTACATAATAGGTAATTCTAGATTATTCAATTTTTTTGATTATTTGGGTTGTAAGCAATTTCCACCCAAAATAATTAAAGAGTGGAAAAAAAAAAGACAAAAACTTTCCAAACAGACCACATCAACAGAATGCAGAAAGAGGAACTGTGAGCAGCCTGTGTGGTGTGTGGGATCCTGGATCACACACACACAAATTAATTAAAAGTTAATTAATGAAAAATTTTAAATTAATTAATCCATTGAATAAAATTGATTAATTAAAATAATTACTTAATTAAAATTAGCTTATTAATTAAAAATGAAAAGCAAAAGGAGATGAGGAACTCACACTATTAAGAAATGAAACTTTAGATTCCCTTAACTGCCACTGTTTGGTTAGTAGACAATTGTTGCAACACGAAGACTCATTCTCAACAAAATCAAGTATCAGGAATAAAATTAATAAAAGTAGAAGATGAGATAATTGCAGGGCCCATGCAACCAAAGCATTTAAAATTGAGTGTTACATTCATACACTGTCATGCATGTATACCTTGTGCTTTGCTTATGAGCACCTCTCCATTACATGCTCTTATGACCCCCTCCCCTCCCCTCCTTCTTCCCCGCCCCCACTGGACTCATCTCTTCTTCCAAACAGTCCTCCTACTTTTGTGTCTTATGTACATTTAACACAGATTCCACTTCAGGGAAATGTGCTGTTTGTTACTCTGCGTCTGACTTATTCACTGAACACGATGACCTCTAGGTCATCCCTTCATGAGGAAAGAAATAAAAAGGATAGAAACAGGAAAAGAAGTAAGTTTATACCTACTGACAGATACTATGATCCTATACTTAACAGACTGTATCTTAGAGTTGATAAACATTTTCAGCAAAGCGGCAAGACACAGAACTTCATATCCTTTCAGCTTGATCCCAGAAGCTCCAGAAACAACCTGGACTATTGTCATTGCTCTTGCTATTGCAGGACGCAGGGAAAACATTCTCAAACTTCCTGCTGGCTTACACAGTGTCAGGATGTGCAGCAGGCCTCTGGGGGAGGGAGACATCGGTGGTCTTAGCCAGCACTGGACCCAGCATGCCGCATCTCAGGAAAGATGTGTTCACCGGCATAATGGGGTCACCGTGGGCATTCTGAGGGTAACTAACAGCTTTCCAGTTGGCCTTGAGGCTTGCTCCACGGGAGGGAACGCATGCCTGGTACTATAACCGGGTCAAGGGTCCATGCCTGGGGAGGGCACAGGCTCTTGTTAAGATCTACCACTGCTGTTTTTGCTACACAGTCATGATGTCAAACTGTCTTCTGTTTATACTTACACCCATATTTGTGCTGCTCTCAACCTTACTCAGAAAAGTTTCTCTTTTTTTTTTTTTAATAGAGGGCAGTGTTTCCTGCGCACTCATGACTGGTCAAATGGAGTTACAAGAGGAATGTGTTGGAGTATCTGGAGGAAGTTGGAAGGGCTACAAATGAAATTTTATTCAACTGTGAGAAAGAGTAAAGTGACATTTGCAAGAAATGAGGTCATTAAGCTAAGTGAAATAAGTCTGACTTGGGCGGATGGCAAATTTTCTCTCATTTTGCAGAACCTAGATTTAAATTTATGCATGGATATATACATATATACACATCTATACACACATATATATATATATATACATATAATCTATACGTAGAACATGAAAGTGTAAGGGAACTATAAGACGGAGGGAGACTCCTGAAGAGGGAGGTAGGATGATAGGCAGTATAAAACATGGAAGCCGAAGTGATGCTCTGGGGTGGGGGAGGATGGGGCCATCAGGAGAGCGGAGGGTGATGAGTGAAAGCAAGTAAGTCTGAATTCTAAGCTAAGCTAATAGGTACGAAAAGGCCACAGGGAAACATTTCTTTGCATGCTAACCTTAGATTGACTAGAAAAAAGAAAAATCCAACTAATTTCTCAAAGAGCTAATTCGTACAGAACTCATGCACAGACAGAGAAGAGCCGATACCACTCACAGCAAAGTTGGGAAATGATTTTTCTACAAAAAGAAAGAGGCATCCATCAACCTATGACTCCACGACCTGCATGAGGAACAGCCAAGTTACAGACTCGAAAATATTTCATGTGAGCAAGAAATAAACACAAACCCCAACACAGTAGAGTTCAGACCTGGAGCGATTATTTCTAGAATCAGAATTGTACTTGAAGTGCAGATGGTCACAGGCTCTCAGAGCATTGATTTCTTCAATGTACAAGGCACTGAGTCAGACTCCTTGGAGGAAAAAGAAAAATTCAGTTAAGGCATGAAAGTTTCCTTTTTAAGAGCTTGTGATCTCACAGGGGAAAACATCAAGTCAAAAGACATTTACAACAAACTGTTGGAAACTTCAGTCGTGGATTTTTTTTTTTTTAACTTCACAAATCCCCTGCTTTGCTTTGCAGAGGATCTTTCTCTGTGTTTCTGTTGCATGTGTGTGTTTTCTCACCCCCATTAAATATCTTTCTTCAACTGCTGAGAAAATAAATAAGCAAATAAATTCAGTAAAATAAGTAAAATAAAACTAGTAAAATTTAAAAATAAAATAAAATTAAGTAAAAAAAGAAAAGTAAAAATAAGTAAAACTCAGTCACATTGTTTACCCAATAATATTAGATTACAAAATAGAATGCTGGACTGGAGAGATGGCTTAGAGGTTAAGAACACTGACTGCTCTTCCAGAGGTCCTGAGTTCAATTCCCAGCAACCACATGGTGGCTCACAACCATCTGCAATGGGATCTGATGCTCTCTTCTGGTGTGTCTGAAAACAGGTGCAGTGTACTCATATACATAAAATAAATAAGTAAATAAATCTTTTAAAACAACAACAACAAAAAAATAGAATGCCAATGAAAAAAATTGCTGAAGACACAGGAAAGTCAACAGACATCCCACACTTGGGGGCTAACAAAACCAGCATTGTGTAAATATCTACATTATTTAGAGCCACGTTCAGATTCTATGCAATCACCATTAAAGCTCCAGTGATATTTTTCACAGAAGTAGAACAACTCATCCTAAAATTTATATAAAGTCATGAAAGACCCCAAATAGCCAAATCAGTCCTAAGTAGAAAGAGGAATGTTAGCAAAACCAGGTATCAAACTGCCGTATGGTACAGAGGCACGGGCACATAGCAGCATGATCCTGGTACAGAACAGACATGGAGATGAGTGGAACAGAACCCAGGACCTGGATACACACTCACAGAACTACAGCCACCTGTTCCTCAACTCCTCAACAAGTGGTGCCAGGGAGGAAGGTTGTATATCCACATGTAGAAGGATGAAACTGGATCCCTAGCTCTAACCCTGCACAAAATTGAATTCAACCTGCATCAAAGCTCCTAAGGCCTGAAACTGCCCAGGAGGCATCAGCAAGAGTTGACAAACAGAACTAACTGCGCGCAATCAGCTGGTACGTTCTCAGCTTTCAGTTCTCACACAGAGATCGTTCCTTCAGAACGTGGTTCGGCTGAGCTGTTCTCTATTTCATCCCATCATTTTGTAAGTACACATTTACCTGAGTTTCAGTATTACATAGGCCGCACCATTTATTCTGACTCCATATCCAGGACTTAGCATCATGCCCCCAAAGCAGAATGCCTTTAACAAATACGTTTGAGTGAATAAGAAGTGAGATGTAAGCTGGGCATAGTGGCTCGTGCCTTTAATCCTAGCACTCGGGAGGCAGAGGCATGTGGGTTCAAGGCCTGGTATACAGTGACTTCCAGGACAGTCAGAATTACCCTGTCTCAAAAAGAAAAGAAATAGAAAGAAGGAGAGAGAGAGAGAGAGGAGAGAGAGAGAGAGAGAGAGAGAGAGAGAGAGAGAGAGAGGAGTTGAGATGTATGAATTGTCTAAAATACCCATCACCTAAGATGTTGCTGCTCCAGTTTGTCTAAGAAGGTGAACTTAAGCAAGAACTTTGGAATTGAGGATGGCAAGGGACCTCTTCAGGCGCTATTGGCATGCCAACAGTCTGAGATAGTACCAACAAGATAACACTGTTATCTCTTGTTCAGAAGTAGAAACTATGGACACTTCATGACACTGAAGTCCCTTGCCATGCTGGGAAGCCTTGCTGTGCTGGGAAGCCAGTGTTCTTCGTAATTTTTAGGGCCTCAGGCACCACAGTGTGTCCATTCTTGATCAGCAACAGACAGACAGACAACAATGCACCCTGTCTCCTTAACGACATGCCAACACTAATCACATTTACACACTATTTACATTTGCTCAGGTTAGTGTTGTGGATGAAAAGCTAAGGCATTCTGTCTATGCAGAGACTGAGCCATCTATCAAAATATGAGGCCTGTCGCCACCCAGTTGTGACACTTGTGTACAAGTCATCTTAGGGCCTCTCGTTTGCCATCTTACCGGCAAAAACGGCAATGACACTTGGCCAAAGCTGCACTGTGGGTTTGTGAGAGATCTGAGGCATCCTAATGAACAACTTCTGCTCAAATTCAGCAGCTCTAAGGTAGGAAATGACATGGTCAGACTGTGCTAGCCAGGGAAGGGCGGAGGTGGGAGAAGAGGGTGCACAGATGCCTAGGTGAACCATGTGTCATCAGTCCCTGTGGTCCTATGGAGAACACCAAGAGTTACGAAATGCTCCCTGGTAAAGATCTGATCGTGAAGAACCATCTGGGCTTTGGAGACAGGTGAAGACTCTACCCTCTGAACAGCAACTCCACAAGTCCCACCATGACCCTTGTTCCCTCAGACTGAATAACACACAGTAACACTGAAACCCAGGGTCAGGACGGGACCTGGGGGCTTCCACACTGCCTCTGTCAGCCATGATCCTCCTCCTGTGTGTCCCAGCAACACTTTCTTCTGTCTATATCCTTAGATACCTCTGGCTTCTTCATCAGTCTGAACCTTTAGCCAATGATTATCAGCATAAGTAGTAGCATAGGTTCAAGTGTGCTTTGAAGACGTAAATCTATTTCACAGATAGGAACTATCATTAGCTGTCCTTAAAGCTGAATTTTGAGTTTAATGTCTTTTCTGGGTGAAAAAGATCCAATATGGAAGTTCCCCTAGATGCAAAGTCAGATGTTACTCCTGCCTGCTTTGTCTAGAGATGCCATAATTGACGAGAATGGGTCTTATCTGCAAACCAGAAATTCAACAGCGGAAACATTTTCTCCCATAGTTGTTACAAGAGATAACGTGGGAACCACGAAGTGCCTGCCGGTACAAAGACACACTGACTAAATAATTTGAACCTGGAATTAGGGACCCAAAGGTAAAAGAAGTAAATGAATTCCCAAACTCTGTATGCATAAGAATATTTTATGATTTTTATGATGAAAGCACTATTATTTCAGACTGGCTTAAATGGCAGCAGTGAGACCTGCTGGTTATTGTCGCTGGAAAGTCCCTGGATAATGTGTGTTACACATCACTCACTAATGCTCACCGGCTGCCCCTAGTGATCTTGGCTGCTCCTACTTGGTCCTGTCTTGCCTCATCCTCAAGCTGGCTTCTCTCTGTATTACAAGATGGCAGCTGACAGCTACTTGCTTTCTCATTCCCATCCAGGGAAGAGCCAATATGGCTTCTCATGATGAACAAGAGTCTTTATCTTTGGGGATCCTTGAATTTGCCACTGGAGCTGGGCAAACGCCATGCATTGGACTTTGTCACTATGGACTGTGGCAGATGCCACAAGAAAGGTTAGGGCACATGCTACAGGGACAGTTGCCTCGTCCACCGTGGTGACTGACACTGCTTAGTGGATGACAGACAGTACACTTCAAACCCCTGTTGTTGGGCTAAGGGAAGCGTATGCCTCTGAATAAATGTGGAGGTCAAACTTTCTAGTGTCTTAGTAAGCTCAGACAAGAAAAGAGAGCAGCCAGGGACCCTCTAAACAACTTGACAGGACTCTCAAGTGTAATTCTGCTCAGGAAGAAACCCCACAGGGCTCCGGGACATGGTGTAGCTGGTGAACACCAGTCACCAAGGAGAGCATGAGGAGAGCATGAGATCTTCTGAGATGGAGATGCCTGCACCCTATGGTGTAAAGTGTGATGTAGCCTTTCCTGTCAGCTCCTGTCAGCGAGTCAAACAGGGAAGCCTGAAGAAAGCTTCTTAAGGCTGGGGAAGTTCTAAAGGATGAAAGATCCTCTCGGGGTTGTGCATCAAAACCTAAAGTCGTCTATCAGTGTCACCAAAAACCTAGAGGAAAACAACAACAGCACAACAACAAAACCACTGACGGAAAAGGGGCTGGACTTAGAAAGTAATACCCAAGATTTGAAGGAAAAGCCAGGGGATTCTTGCAGCTGAGCACTTGAGTGCAATCTGCACAAGGCGTGTTTTCATTATGACAGCTCCTTAGCCTGCTTCTCGGGCCAGCAAGGTCAAGGTTCTATAAAGCACAACAATGTTGTTTGTCTTCAGAAAAACATCCAAGGTATGGAAACATCACTTACCCTAACTACTCCCTAGAAACCGAGGAAGGCCACAGGCATGCCTGTGTTCACTCCCACATGTGTTGGCATGCCAGGTTCCCCTCTGGAGAAACACCAGAGCCAGGCAGTGGTGGCACATGCCTTTAATCCCAGCACTTGGGAAGCAGAGGCAGGTGGATTTCTGAGTTTGAGGTCAGCCTGGTCTACAGAGTGAGTTCCAGGACAGCCAGGGCTACACAGAGAAACCCTGGAGAGATAGAGATAGAGATAGAGATAGAGATAGAGAGAGAGAGAGAGAGAGAGAGAGAGAGAGAGAGAGAGAGAGAGACCAGAGTCACACGTTCCCATTCTTGTGTCACAAATCCATTTTACCCTCACAGAACCTTACTTCCAACCCTGACACATACCATCTGGAAATACATCATTAGGTGTGTTGGATGATGGAGTACTGCGACCTGTAAAAGGTACTTCCTCAGCTGTGGACTGTCTCACAGCAAAGGATAGAACTGGCCTCAGAGGACTGAACTCTGTTGACCTGGGTGTGAAACCCACTTGTTTTAGTCTTTGCTTTATGCCAGTTTTCCTCCTGAGTGTGTCCATAGCTCAGCAGTGGTTGTACACATCAATTGTTTTAAGAGCAAGAAAAACTGAGTGATTACAATCCAATTTGCAGTTTCTAGACAGAGCCTGGCTATCTACCCTAGATCAGGTATTCATTCTATGCAGCTGGGACTGGAACAGTCAGTCACAGGGTAGATCTACCACAAGGGAGTAAGGAAGATCAAATCCATCATCGGCCTAGGGTGCACGCCACAGCTCCCCACCCCCACCCCAGCAATAACAGCCATCGTGAAGTGGATTTATAAAAACACCCCAGAAATAGAAACCAATAGACAAACATAGACTAGGTTTTGACAGCTTATTTCTCAACTTGGCCGCCTTCACATGTTTTATGCATCCTTCTTCATTCAGCATAATTTCTTGATGCCCCACTTTAAAAATCTGTCAGATAGAGACCATTACACTGTCCTTGTTACTCACAGGGTTAGAGGATGGATTAACAGGTAGTCGATTAGAAAGCACTTTATCTAACACTTCTGAGCCTTAACTTCATCCCCACTGTGTCTATGGAAGTACTTGTGAATGCAAGGATCAAAACAGTCATCTATAGTGGATGCTCCTAGTCGCATGGGATCTGGGTTTTCCCTGTAGTTGTGATGCTGCCTGACATCGTACAGGCTATGAGACACACATGAGATAGATGCCATGTAGGGCAGCGTCAAGGACAAACACAAGGCAGAAAAGGAAAAGCAACATAAAAATCATGCCAGGCACAGTGTCACACCCCTTCTAACTCCAGCTCTCCAGAAAGCTGAGGCAAGAAACTTCCATGAGTTCAAGGCCGGCTTGAGCTATATAGCCAGATCTTATCTCGAACACACAACAAAATTCAGCTACAGTCCAAAGGGAAAACGGAAAAACCAGTGTGTCTTACATTTGTCATTTCCGTGTTTTTAGCAACATTTAATTGTGTCTAAAAGTTCATTCAGGCCAGCCAAGATGCCACACACGTACAGCCCCAGCCCTGGGGAGGTAGAGACAGAAAAAACAGCTCAAGATGGTCCTCAGCTATATTAGCACACTTGAGACCAGCGTTGCTACAAACAATCAAATAAAAGAAAAACAAATGAATAAAAATACATGGTCTTATTCAATACCTAAGGCAATGAGTTTTTCTTTAAGGATTCTTTATCTCCTAAGGAGGCAAAAGTAAACACTAAAATTAACTTTAAAATAAAAACAGAGCCTGGGCTCACCTGTAGTCACAGTTACTTGGGAAGTTCAGACAGGAGGATTGTTTATACCCAGGAGTTCCAGACCACCCCAAGTTACATAGTAAGACTCTGTCCCTCAAACTACCTGGAGTAGAATTTAATGATAAATTAAATAATAATAAATTAAATGAAGGTTGCAAAGCTAACCCCACTACCAAATGGCTGAAGGAAGTCTATGAAAAACAAACATGTTTCGGCCAAGGTCCCATCTGTCAAATGCAGTAACACATGAAGAGCTCCCTGCAGCTCAGCCAGGGAAACCCAGGCACCAGCGGGTCCAGGTAAACATTGCCGGCAGTGGGAGCGAGCGAGCATCCCCATTACACACAACTCAAAACAAATTTTTAGACAGGAGAAATTTTTGTCCTTCCAGAGAAAAACAGGAACGGATCAGAACTTTCTTTTAGTTTTGTAACGACATTAGTACACTCAAAGCCCTTTAATCATAAACTAACTCACCAGAGTGCCCTAGGGCAGCCCTTGGTGACTTATGCCCATACTAAGGTATCCACTCAATGCTCTGAACTGATTTCTCATCTTTGTCTCTAGAATGGTATCGGCCATGTCCTTGAGAAAAGTTATCTGTTCTGCGGTGAGGAAGACTCCACAGCAGTCGCTGTGGGCGTGCGTGCGTGCGTGCGTGCGTGCGTGCGTGCGTGCGTGCGTGCGTGCGTGCGTGCGTGCGTGCGTGCGTGCGTGCGTGTGTGTGTGTGTGTGTTACTGGAGACTGAATTGAATTTAGGACTGCACTTGCCAGACAATCTGTCTATCATCGCGCTATCTCCTCAACCCTTGAGTTTTAGATTTTGAGACTGGATTTTGAGACTAAGTTGCTCAAGCTGGCCTTGAACTTGCAGCCCCCTTACCTCAGGTACTTCAGTAGCCAAGACTACAGCATTCGTGACTAGATCTTCTAACTCCCACTTCCAACTCCTAGAAACTGGCTTTCCATGGAGAACTTGGCTACTTCACATCCTGGACGGAAACGAGCTGGGACATTTTGTCACACCAGACAACAAGAAAGCTATGAACTAATGATGTCAGAATCTAAAGGATTCATGAGCGAGCTAGGAAAGTTGCCACAGGTCACAAATGGACGAACCTGAAAACCGGATAAATCTGAAAGAAATGCAACAGAGCCAATCTGTTGACATCTGTGAGTTCATAATTATAGTTAAAATAGACAAAAACAAATTCAGTCACCTTGGGCATGTACAAGAGGGCCTATTTTCTTTTTACTGTGGTAAAACCCTTAACAGAAAACTATCTAAGCCATCTTTAGGTTGGTAGTTTCGTGGCATTAAGTATATATAGCATTAAGCACATGCATGTAACTGTGTGCAATTACACCTACCTATCTCCAGAACTCCATTATCCCAAACTGTAGAGCAAACCTTTATACAGTAACTCCCCAAACTTTAAAAATAAAAGCCAAAAATAAGCATTCACCCTGCTGTTCCAAGAGGATCCATACCTCTGAGCAATCAAATGAAGGGGTTCTCTTTTCAAAGTAGTTGAGCAAATAAATAAAGAAGGAATACTAACATTAATTGTTTTATCATTTTAGGGGGTGGAGAGATGATATCTCAGCAGTTAGCAGCACACACTTGTCTTTGCAGTGGTTGCCAGCACCCACATCAGGCAGCTCTTAACTGCCCCTGTGAGTCCAGCTTCATGGGATCAGACGCCCTCTTCTAGCCTCTGGGACACTGCAGTCACATGCACATACCTATGGGTGGTTCATATACACAGAACAATAAAATTATCTGAATTTTTAATACCCCTAACAGTGTTAGACTATAACACTTTGTGGATGGGTTTGATTGTTGGTTTGTTTGTTTGTTTGTTTGAGACAGGGTCTTGCTATGTAGTCCTAGCTGTTCTTGAACTCATCATGAAGACCAAGCTGGCTCCAATCTCACAGAAATCTGCTGACCGTAGCCTGAGAAGTGAGAGGAAAGGCTTATGCCACCAGGACCAGTATACTTTTTAAAAAAGCTAAAGCCATGCTGGAAGTTTAGTGTGGTGGGTACACAATACATACACCACATAGGCAAGGCCCAGCACAGTCCCCAGAACTACAAAAAAGAAGCTTGGGACAACAGGCTTAGTGTTTTGTACATATTTTTAAAAATTAGGAAAAAAGAACCCAAATTCTTTCCAAACCTCCATAGTTAACTACCAAATTAATTTTATTTCACAGGTCCAAAAATATGCTAAATATCACTATGAAAATATAATCAACAAAAGACAGATTATGAGAAAAAAATTACCCAAAATATTACCCTGACCTTTTAATTTAAAAAATGAGCATGACATAATAGTGCACACCAATAATCCCAACAATCAGGAGACAGAGGCAGGAAGCTAGCCTGGTCTACACATAGAATTCAAGCTATCCAGGTCTGCATAGTGAGATCCTGTCTCAAGGAAGAAAAAAGGGGTGGGTCTAGAGAAATGTTTCCATGGTTAAGAGCATTGGCAGAGTTTGGTACCCAGAACCCAAGTGGGAGAAAAGAACCATAATACACAAGTGTAATTCGACTGCCAAGATGCTTAGCACATAAAGGTACTTTCCATGCAAGCCTGGTGATCTGAGTTCAATCCCAGAATTCATGTTAGAACCAACTCCACAAAATTGTTCTGTAGCCTCCACACATGCACCGTGGCTCACACATACCCCCCCCCGACACACACACACATTTACTTGCACAATCATCATCATTGCAGCAGCAGTAATAGTAGTAACAATAATGGAACTATTGAAGTGATTTGGAGCTGATGATATCACTCAGTGGTCATAGTGTTTGTTGCACAAGCCCAGGGACCTGAATTTGATCCCCAGAACCCTTGTAACAGTAGAAGACGGAAAGAATTAATTCTTCTAGAATTGTACTTTGACCACCACATACATACCATGGTATACACACGCCTCTGTGGCTAGGTCTCTCTCTCTCACACGCGTGCACACACACACACACACACACACACACACACACACACAGAGTTGTTTAAATATAGTGTATTGTTCAAACTCCATAGATTTATAGTTTCTGCAACTTCTCTTGCTATTAATGACTTCTAGTTTTATTGTATTATGATCTAATAAGGTTTGTTTTGATCCCTTTCTTTTTTATTAGTTAAGAGTTATTTTTATAGTCCAAATGGGATTCACTTTGAGTTGATGTCTACTCTATCAGACACTAGAGCAGCTGCAACCACTTGTATTTGGCTTCTGTCTACTTGGTATGCGGACTTCCATCCTCTCATGCTCACTCTCTGTGCCTCTAAAACACAGCAGACTATTGCATCTTGGTTCTTAATCCAATAATCTAGTCTTGATCTTTCAATTGCAATTCCCCCAAATTAATGAGGAGAGGAGTGGAGAAATATCAATAATCTAGCCAACCAAAACATCATCTAACAAGACCTTAGGAAATGGCAGGTTCCTTTCTACAATAGCCTTAAGAGTAAATGAACTCAATTCACCATAAAAAGAGACAAACTTACTACATTAACCAATTATCTGTTGTCCCCAAGAAACAAACTTCGATAGCAAAGATGTCCCAAAACTGAGTATCAAAGGGTAAAAAAATAAACCTCCCAAAGAATAAAAAGCCACAACTAATCAAGAGTAGCTATCCTTATACCCGATAAAGACTTCTAACCAAGACTAGTCTGTACTAATACTTAGGGCATTTTGATTTCTTTTAAAAGACACAGAAATAGTATAAGAATTTTCATTTTAATCCCTGGGGTAGAGATGTGGTGCTGCTTCTGACTGCCTGAAGCAGCCGACCATGACTTGCCTCATGCCTTAGCAGAAGCATGGTTTTGCCAACTGCAGATAATTTCTGTGATTGTGTGATGTCTGGAATTCTGGGAATTTTACATAAATCTAAGGGTCCCAAGAGGTAGGGTCAGTGGTTGTTGGTCATTTAGGAAGGTTGGTTGTGGTTTGCTAGTAGCTGTGGTCAAAGAAGAACCAAAAAGAAAGAAATTAGAACTGAAGAGATGGCTCAGCAGTTAAGAGTACTGTCTGCTCTTCTGAAGGTCCTAAGTTCAAATCCCAGCAACCACATGGTGGCTCACAACCATCTACAATGAGATCTGATGCCCTCTTCTAGGGTGTGTGAAGACAGCTACAGTGTACTTACATATAATAAATAAATAAGTCTTAAAAAACAAAATAAAGGCGGGCCGTGGTGGCGCATGCCTTTAATCCCAGCACTTGGGAGGCAGAAGCAGGCGGATTTCTGAGTTGGAGGCCAGCCTGGTCTACAGAGTTCCAGGACAGTCAGGGCTACACAGAGAAACACTGTCTTAAAAAAAAAAAAAGAAGAAGAAGAAGAAGAAGAAGAAGAAGAAGAAGAAGAAGAAGAAGAAGAAGAAGGAAGAAAGAAAGAAAGAAATTAGAGGATGAAACCTGGGGATAAAGGGTGGGAAAAAGAAGAACCCACAAAGCAGCCAAGACCAGCTATACTAGTCAGAGAGATAAATGAGGGGACCATATATCAATAAAGAGACAATCATTAAGCACTTATGAACATTGTAAATATTTATACATCAAGTTTGGGGGCCTCCCAACTATAAACTATAAAACAAACACTAAACATAAAGTGCCGTTTAAGTCAAGACACAATTATAATGAGAGACTTCAGTTCCCACTCTCACATCTAGATAAGTCTTCCATATTAAAACTCAGCAAAGAATTCTCAGGGCTAAATTATACCAGAGACCAATTGGACTTAACAAATACCTACAGAGCAAAAAATCTGAGAAAAATCCCTGGTACCTACTTAGCCCATAGTGGACTAGAAGTAGAAATTAAGAGAAACTTTAGAAACTACAAACTCTTGTGACTAAACAATATACTTCAGTTTCTATTTTATTTGGTATCTATGCGTGCTTGACGTATATGACACATGCACGCATGCCACAGCCCACACATGGAAGTCACAGGACAATTTTGTGGAGTGACCAAACTCAGGCCACATGGCTTACACAGCAAGCACATTTATCCACCCAGCACTTACACTGGGCATCCTGTAACTCCAGCTTCAGGGACAACAATATCTTCTGGCCCTCAGTGGCACATGAACATATCAATACATAGACATACATATATGCAAATTTAATAACAATCAGCTGAGCCAGGAATGATGGTACAGGCTTTGAATCCCAGCACTTGGGAAACAGAGGCAGGCAGATCTCTGAGTTCAAGGCCAGCCGTGAATATATACTAAGTTCCAGAATAGCCAGAACTACATACATAGAGAGACCCTGTCTCAAAAAATAAAAATGGAAAAACAAAATAAAGCAAATCTGAAGTGCTGAATCTGAGACAGAGGAAAGTCCAGGAAGTACATTCCAGACAGCAAGGACTTCCTGAGCCGCTCAGTAGCACAGGACAAGGCCCCGGGAATGTACAAATGGGATTACATGAAATTCAAATGTTTCCGCAGAGCAAATCAAATTAGCAACCGTGTGAAGAGACAGCCCACAGAATGGGAGAAACACGTTTATCAGCCACACTTCAGACGGAAATCACTATCTAGATTATATCCAGAACTTAGAGAATTTAACAGCAACCAAGAAAACTGCCAACCGGCACACGGGCAAAGGCAGTGAACAGAAAATTCTCAAAAGAAAAAAAACACAAATGGCCAGTAAGTATTTGGTATTCTTGGCTATGAGGAAACGTAAATTGTAACCGCTCTGAGAAACCGTATCACTGTGGTTGGTTTGTCATCAAGAAAGTTGGCAAGACAAATGCTGGTGGGGAAAGATGAGCCTTTACCACCGGTATAAATTGGTACAACTGTAATGGAAATCAGCATGGCAGGGGCCTCAAAAATTTAAAAATATAACAACCGCATGACCCAGCTCCTATTCCCAAGCATGTGCTCCACACCCTACCACAGAGGTCCCCGCACACCGAGCGTTACTGCCGCATTATTCACAATAGCAAGGAGATGAGACAGCTTAAGCGCCCAGCGACAGAGAAACAGATAATGAAAATGGTGTATGCAATGGGATTCTACTCAGCTATAAAGAAAAGTGAAATTTTAAAATATGCAGAAAAAAATGGGTGTATCTGGAAAGTATATGAAGCAAGGTGACCCAGGCTCACATGTTCTCTCTCACAGGCAGATCATGGCTTTCAATGCTTATATGTATGTACATAAGTGCTGTGATCAAAATTGTAAGCTATAAAACTACAGAGACCAGGAGAGGGTCAAAGAGCTGTTGAGGAAGGAAAAACACGGGGACACCTGTGACGTGTAAGTGGAAGAGAGGCTATTGGGAGAAGAACACGAGAAAAAAGAATCAACAGAAACAACTTTTGTCTGAAAATATTGTGGTGGGGCTGGAGAGATGACTCTGCAGTTAAGAGCACTTGCTGCACAAACATGAAGCCCAGAGTTCGGATCCCAGCACCTATGTAACAAAAACACTTGTAACTCCGGGTTTGAGAGGCAAGCCCCAGTTTCAAGAAAAGACCCTCGCTGCCTCGAAGGGACAGACAGAGATTAGTGGAGGACACCCAATGACCCTCTTCCTGGCTTACACACATGAGCACACGCACAAACATACATATTTAAGAAACAAACTTAGCTGGGCAGTGGTGGTGCATGCCTTTAATCCCAGCACTTGGGAGGCAGAGGCAGGCGGATTTCTGAGTTCGAGGCCAGCGTGGTCCACAGAGTGAGTTCCAGGACAGCCAGGGCTATACAGAAAAAAAAAAAAAATTCATATGGGCTGGTGAGATGGTTCAGCAGTTAAGAGCACTGACTGCTCTTCTGAAGGTCCTGAGTTCGGATCCCAGCAACCACATGGTGGCTCACAACCACCCGTAATGAGATTTGACGCCCTCTTCTGGTGTGTCTGAAGTCAGCTACAGTGAATTATGCTTGAGCGAGCGGGGTGGAGCAACTGCTAGTCACATCAAATCAAAAAGCAGAGAAAGAACTGACAGATGGCTCCGTGGTTAAGAGCACATATTGCTCTTGCATAGGACCCTAGTTCAGTTCCCAGCACCCATATCAGATGGCTTACAACTCCGGTCCCAGAAGATCAGATGTCTCTGTGGGCTCTGCTCACCTGAGACTCCTCAGAACCACAATTAAAAATAGAATAAATCTTTAAAATCTATTTTTAAAAAGAGCAAAGACTAAAGAGAATAAGATGCATGCATATGCTGTGAGCAAAAACTTGCTTTCTTTACTTTCTCAAAGTCCAAAGCCCAAACTCAGGGAATTGAGGCAATCAAGACAGTCCTCCATAGCCACCAACTGGATCTACATAATCCCTCACTGATACTTTTTTCCCAGAGAACTTTAGGTTGTATCAGGTTGACAAATATAGCCAACACATCATGTTAGGATTAAAAAAAAAAAACCTTTATATTCCTATTAATTTTTTCTCTCATATATCACATCTCTACATCAGTTTCCCCTCCCTCCTCTCTGCTTAGTCCTGTCCCTCCTCACCTCCTCCCTCCCTCCCCATCCACTCATCTGTTTCCCTTCAAAAAAGGGCAGGCTTCCCAGGGATGTCAACCAAACATGGCATACCAAGTTGCAATAAAGCTAGGCACCTCCTTTTACATTAATGCTAGATGAGGCAACACAGAAAGAGGGCAAGGGTCCCAAAAGTAATTCTTTACTAACCTTGAAAGAACAGTACTCAATATGAAAAAAAAAAAATAGAATAGCTAAAACAATCCTGTACAATAAAAGAACCATCCCTGATTTCAATCTCTACTACAGAGCTATAATAACAAAACTACATGATATTGGCATAAAACAGACAAGTTGATCAACGGAATCAAATCAAAGACCCAGACATAAGTCTACACACCGGTGGATACCTGGTTTTTGATAAAGAAGCCAAAATTACATAATGGAATAAAGAAAGCATCTTCAACAAATGTGCTGGTCTAACTAGATGTTTGCATGTAGAAGAATGCAAATAGATCGATATTTATCACCCTGCACACAACTCAAGTCCAAGTGGATCAAAGGCCTCAACATAAAACCAGATACACTGAAGGTGATAGAAGAGAAGGTGGAGAATAACCTTGAACTCATTGACAACAGGAGATGACATCCTGAACAGAACACCAATAGTGATGGCACAAAGATCAACAATTAATACATGTTTTCATAATGGATTTACTCACTTTGTTTATTATAGAGTGTGGGTGTGTGTGAGTGTACAAGCTACAGCTCCCACCTCTGGAGATCAGAGGACAACTGCAGCCAGTTCTCTCCTTCCACCTTTATATGGGTCACCTAGGGTAAAATTCTGGTAGCCAATCTTGTAGAACCAGCACCTTAATGTGCGGAACCATTTCACTATCGCTGGACATTGTTTTTAAACAACTATAACTTGTGTTTCATCGTGGAAGCATAGTTGAAACATAGAAAAAGAATCTCAGTGAAAAAGTGAAAAGCCAGTGAAAGATTAAAATTATTCATTTGTTTGCTGACATTGAATTAAGTATTGTGTATCTTGGGTTATGCATTAGAATCATCCAGAGAGGTTTTTAAATGCTTAAGGTTCTGGCCTCATCCCAGAGCAAAAGGATCAGAATCTCTTGGGGGATAGAAAACTCAGGCTACCATACAAATCAGTGCTCCTGAGGTGGTCCCCACACAGCAACCCGGTTAGGAACCAAATGCCCTCTGGGGTTGTTTGTTTGTTTGTTTGTCTCTTTCTTTCTTTCTTTCTTTCTTTCTTTCTTTCTCCCTTTCTTTCTTTGTTAATAGTAAATGGTCTTCATTAAAGCAAGATAACTAGCAATCCTGGACAATGTCCTGAAATGTCACCCAACTGAATGCAAAAATGTAATTTTAGCAATTTGTCTTTTCCAGTCAAGTGCGCCAGATCTGCCTTTCCCTCTGGCTCTGAAGACCTGCCTCTTAAAGCACGGATTTTCCCTCCATATATTTATGGTGAACATGAAAAACAAACTAACTGAGGAAAAGAAATATCACCCTAACTCCTCCACCCTCCTTGGTTTGGTCTTTCCAAAAGAATAAAAATAAATAAAGACTTAACTTCTCTTAAATGTTTCAAAACAAAATAATTAAAATGCCTGGGTAAACAACCATGAAACTTAATGAGCTATTTCCTCTATTTCTTAAGTCACAGACTCAGGGGCTATCATGGAAATAGCTGCAGGAATTTGATTCTGCCAGATCTCTGTGGAATGGCATCAGGGACTGTGCCCTGCAGGGACTCTTTCTCTTGCACCCTGGTCATGCCGCCTGAGTTGCTGCCTAGCAACTAATTATACAAGATCATGACAATTTCCTGGGCCTGACTGGAGGAGCCTGTCCAACCCTGGTGTAGGACACACAAAGAACAATCATGAAAAGGACAGTTTTAATTCTCTTCGTCTTCAATTTTTCTTCCAAGAAAAAAATATCAAGGATAGGTAGACTTCTGAGAAAAACACAATTTTCTTGTGAAAGAGATTAAATCTTTCAAGCAGCCATGAAAAAGAAACATCCAGTACTTGCCAATTCACCAATCAAATAGTTTTGTCTCTTTTCCCTCAGAAGACATCCAGGTGGTAAAAGAAACCAAACCAGACTACCTGGTAAAAACACCAAGGCATTCTGCCCAGGCAAGGGCTGTTCAGAGACAGGGGAATGCTCCACTCACACTTCAGCATAGGTGAACCTCAACATGCCCGCTAGGACTCCACGTACATAAATGTCCACAAAAGACAAATCTATAGGGAGAGGAAGTAGATTGCTGAGGTCACTGGTAGAGAAGGGTCTACCCGCTTATCACCAGGAGGCATCATTTTTAATGTGATTAAATATTCTGAAATTGATCTATATGAGGATCATAAACTTACTAGAAGTCCCTGAATCCTGGTCTTCAAATGGATGGATTCTATGACGTGAATTATAACTAAATAAAGCTAGATTTAAAACAGGTATTGTAACTAGGTGTGTTGGTCTATATGTGACACTGCGGAAGACTGAGGCAGGAGATAATGAATTCAAGGTCATCGTAGACTATCTTAAAACCATGTCACAAAAAAAAAAAAAACAAAAACAAAAACAAAAAAAACCAACAAAAAAGCAAAACCAAAACAACAACAACAAAAAGCTAAAGCTGGGGCTGTCCAGGTCTGGAGCTCCTCAGGTACCTTGCAGGTCTGTCATGAACACACACCACCTATGTGTTTTGTTCTTTCTCTATGCCCATCATGAAAAGTTACTATAATAGAAGTGAGGGACACATATTACCAAATCTAAAGTTCTATGTAATCAGCAGATTTGAGACTGGAAACACATACAAGGACGAATCTCTCCTGATCTAGACAAAGAGGAAGAAAAAAGAAAATGTAATATTGCCTGGAGGTTAGGGGCACCCTACAATGTACCTATCTTTTACAACAAATGACCCATCAGGGAAAAACCGTTTTCCAGCAGAAAAGAAGTCCAGAGGCCGAGCCCCTAGGACAAGTTTTCCACCACAACATTCACCAAATGCTGCTTGGTTTTACTTTAAAAGTAGGCACTATTCCCACGAGACGCGAAGCTGGGAAGTTTCGTTCTCAGAACCGGGTGGTTTGGCTGCTTTGCACCCCGCTGCGACTTGAGGAGGGGCCCCTCAATTCCCTCCAGACCCGTCCCGTACCCTATCCCGTAAGCATCCCTAGGCGTGTCCCCAGGCGCGCTCCGACGCCTTTTCCCAGCAAGTCCCCGGACGCCACTGGCGACCTTCACGCCTCCCCAGAGAACCCCCACACCGCAGGGAGAGGCGCCAGTGCTCTGGCCTCCCCCGGGGGGCCGTCGGGGGGCCGAGGGCGGAGCTGGCCGGCCACCGCCCTACGTGGGGGGGCCGGGGACCGCTCCTGAGGCCCCCCTCCCCCGGCGCCCCCCGCACAGTGCTCATGCGCGCCGCCTGTCTTTATAGCAGCCACGGAGCCGCGCTTACCGCACTCGGGTGCAGCCGGGCGGATCCCACGCAGGTGCGGGACCCGGGGTGGTGCACAGGGTCTGCGTCCCTGTCTGTGTGTCCTGGCGTCCCCCCGCCACGCTGGTCCTAGGTGGCACAGCGCGTCTGGAGCTGCTCCCAGCGGCCGGGCTCTCCCGCCGTGGCCGGCTTCGGAGGAGCGCAGGGCCGTGCGGTCCCCGGTGAGCCTCGCTCACGCCTCACTCTCCCGCAGGTCCACGGAGATCCTCGCCATGCCCTCGTCCCGGATCCCTGCTCTCTGCCTCGGTGGGTACACTCCCGCCTCCTATCCCTGGTCCTCCCGCGCGGGCGGAGGCTGCAGCCACCTCGCTGTCCCCTCTCTCCTCCGCAGGTGCGTGGCTGCTGCTGCTGCTGCTGCCCCGGCTCGCGCGCGCCGAGGGAGCGGGTGAGTTAGGTGCTGGCGGGGCAGGGAGGGAGGACAGGGTCAGTCCGCGCAGGCTGAGGACCTAAGGAGAGATGCCGGGGCTGGAGAGGTGAAGACCTGCCCTCACCCATCTCCCACGCAGCCCTCCGGCTTACCTGCTTTTCCACGACAGGGTCCCCCGTAGGTCGGTCCCGTGCCTCCTTCCCGGGCGCACACCACGTAGCCCCCGGACCATTCGTCCCGAGGTATTCTATTGTTTTCGGGACTGGGGACAACTGTTTGGCCCCAGCTCACAGAAGAGGGCTGCTCACATCCTGGTCCTACCTAGTCCGCTCACCTTACTGTGCGTTTGTGCTTGTAACCCCTATGGAAAAGAGCGTCGCCTGTTCCTATCGCTCCTTGGGAGCTTCAAAAGAGTTTGTGCCACGTGTAGAAGTCCGAGCGTGGTTCGGTGTCTTTTCTTGCGATGTAAGAGACAGTTTTCGTTTCTAAAATCTTACGCTTGCTTTTCTTCAAAGTAGAAAAGGTAAGTACCTTTTGCCCAACAAAGCATGTGTTAGCAGCTCCAGACAGACTATCTCGGTCCAGGATTCCAGTGTCGTCGCCGCCGCCCAACTCCCACCTACCCCCACCCCCGTCGCTGAAAACGGAAAAGATTGGGGTTATGTGATAAGGGTGCTAGGCTCCTATTTGAAGTTAGGATTTTAACCGAGCTTGAGGAATTGGTATTGCACCTTGGTCTTCCCCTTTCTTCCATGGTCCAGGCAAGACTTGCAAAACCAAAACCATCCCGTCTTGCCGCTTAGGGGAGACTTTTTTTTTTTTTGAAACATCTGTGTACAAAAGTCTTGGATAACTTCAATTCTCTATGTTTGGAAAGTCATATTTAATAATCTTAATCTCGATTTAATCATCAGTAAATTGACAGATTACCATTTTGGGGTTTGTTGTAATTTGACAAATTAACACCTTTTGTAGTAACTTTTTTGAAGTGGTGTCATTGTAGCTCAGGCTGAGCTGGAACTCACTGTGTAACCCCGCTCTAGCCTCAAACTCAAGGCCATCTTCCTGCCTCAGCTTCCTGAGTGCTGGGCTGGTTTCGTGAGCTACGCTGGGTGCTAAACTTAATTGTTTAAAATTAGTCCGACTGATTATAAAGTTTAAGCATATTAGCTGTGCTTTCTTTTAAAAAAGGATTTGCTGCCTTCCATATCCCTTTGGACAGATCTGGAGGAGATACAACCAGATTCAAGTAGAGGAGTAACTTCATTGTTTTTTATCCTTTGGGAGTTGTGGAGTGCTAGTAGGCTAATTAATTCTATGACTTTCATTTCCTCAGTTGTAAAATGTGTGACTTAATAGCATTCTGTGGATCCAGGCACCAGTTAACTGGTTGGATTATGTGAATGTGGGACTGTATCAGGTAACCCGGCTAACCAGACCCCTGGGAAGAGCTGCTTGAAGACCTTTGCTTGCGACTGTGAAGACACTCCACAAAGGCTCAACACATAACTGGGAACAATTACATCACAATTAGGATTTTTTTTATTTCTAGGTCAAAGACTAATGTTATTTTCTCGTTCTGATTTACTTTCAATTACATTTTCCAAATTGACGGAGAACTGGAAGAAGGTCACATTAGATGTCTGTAGTAACTGGGTCCTAGATTAAATCGGAACCCCCTTTGGACTTGTTAATATCTAAAATGGAGTTAAGCCAGTGTTTTGGTAGAAGTATAGGAATTGGGGAAATAAATATAATCCTTGCAATGCTCCCTCCATAAAGCAGCCCAGGAGCTCTTACCTGACACACCCTTTCTCTTCAGTTCCCATCCCTATCACCTGCTTTACCAGAGGCCTGGATATCCGAAAAGAGAAAGCAGATGTTCTCTGCCCAGGAGGCTGCTCTCTTGAGGAATTTTCTGTGTTTGGGAACATAGTGTATGCTTCGGTATCCAGCATATGCGGGGCTGCTGTCCATAGGTAAGCCAGAGCACATGGGAAGGGCATGGGGGTGGGAATCGGCGAGGTGTGACGTAAGCTGTGTGGACCCCTCTCCTACCTGCTTGCTACTTTTTGGTGTGTCAATTTTGGCCATATTTTTGAGGTTTTCATGGGTATTCTTGCATGACCTAACATGTAAGGGAAACTTTCTGACAATGAGCAGACTACATTATTTTAAAAAGTGTATGTGTGTGTGTGTGTGTGTGTGTGTGTGTGTGTGCCCACGGAGGACAGTTGAGGGTGTTTGAAGGTGGAGTTACACATGTGTTTGTGAATTACCTCATAGTGCTATGAACTGAACTTGGGGCTTCTGGAAGAGCAGCAAGCTCTCTTAAACACAGAGCCATTCCTCCAGCCCTGCACTAGTGCTTGATGGCCACATTCCTATGATTCTAAAATACCCCTCATTGTGTCATATATAATAGGGTTTTTATACTACATACCTTGTCATTTTAACTTCCATCACTAGTCTTACAGTACACACAGCCTTGTTCTGGTTTTGGTGTGAGGAGACTGAACTCAGGGTTGTCAAATATCTTGCTGAGGTCACTATGGAAATCCAATACCATCCCATCCTCCAGTAGAGGCAGGAGTATGATTCCTCTTTTTAATATAGGCCAAGGGCACATGCAGTTAACTACTTTAAGAAATTTGACGCCTCTCTATTAATTCTGAATCTCCGAACTGTAGGAAACAGGATACCAGTATGTTCTTATCATCCCTTTGAAAAGTCTGACACTACAAAGTCACTTTTTCAGACATACTTGTTTCTGTATGATCAGGTCTTCAAGGGCCAGCAGCAAGCACCCTTAGGCAACTAGCTTCTCCACTCAGCTATTTTCTTGACCAATGTAAGCTACAGATGGCTCTGTCTATTGGGTAGTGTCTCAGCTGTAACTCTCGCATTGCAGGGGAGTGATTGACACCTCAGGGGGACCCGTGCGTGTCTATAGCCTTCCTGGTCGAGAGAATTATTCCTCAGTAGATGCCAATGGCATCCAGTCTCAGATGCTTTCCAGATGGTCCGCATCCTTCGCTGTGACCAGTAGGTACAATTTCATTGTTTTCAGCTTTGTATAAAAACTGCCTCCACTCTTCCTCAAAAGGGTTTTCTGCTTTCCTTAGCCCTACCTTTTTTATTCTGTTAGAAAACCTTGTAGTTAAGAAGTCAACTATGGTACAGAGTCACCCAAACCAAACTGGGGGGACTGGGAGAGTAACAATCCCTCTTTACATGGTGGAAAACAAAATCTGAATTGCTTGCAATCTGGATGCCTAGATACTAGTAACTAACTATCAAAACAGTCAATTTGGGTGATCTTTTCAAATACATCAAGAGTACATTTGACTCTCCGAACCTAGCGGTCAGTGCGATGTTTATACCTGAGTCACCATTACTCCCTTAATTATCATGTAGAACTTTAGATTCATAATGTCCTAATGGCAGAGGAGGGAGAAAAACAATAAACTTCTCATTTCAACAGAAGGCAAAAGCAGTACCCAGGAAGCCACAGGACGGGCAGTGTCCACAGCCCATCCGCCTTCAGGTAGGAAACACTGAGCTGATCCCCTTGTTACCTGGCAATAGTCTGGAGTCATAAATGTTGGTGGATGCTTTCCTTCAGAACATTAATATTAATGAGAAGCAAAGCAGCTACCTCATATTCTATTTTATTAGACATTTATTGTATGTGTATATGTGCGTGCTTGAATGTACTTATGTGCGTGGTGTGTATGCAGGCAAAGGCAGAACCAGAAGACCTAGGAGCTATTTTGGAGCCCAGGTTACAGGCTATTGTAACTTGAGCGGCTTAATGTGAATGATGGGAACCGAACCTGGGTCTTCTGTAAGAGCAGTGAGCACTCTTGCATGTTACTCCATCTCTCTGACCCTGGCAGTGGCCATTTTAAATTCAAAGACATTATAATCATGTGGTTCTGTATTCCCAAGCTTGCCTTAATTGTGGGTTTAAGATATCAAAGCCTTGGATAGATTCATACCAAGTACATAGGCCTGCCACACACAGTTCTGCTGTGTTTCCTTGTCGGAGTAGTGTTTTCCCAGCCCAGAAGACCATGAAAAGAACCTAAAGGTCTTTCTAAGAATGGCACCCCTTGCCCTGGGCACACCCAGGTGGAAGTTCCTGCTGTGTAAACGTCTTGTTATTGCCAAGAGCTTCCTTTGTTTCAGGTAAAAGACTAAAGAAAACACCAGAGAAGAAGACTGGCAATAAAGGTAAGCCAAGTGTTCGGAGCAGCGACATCTCCTTCAGGTGCGCTGGAGACTAACGAAGCCCTTCTTTGCCTCTCTGTAGACTGCAAGGCCGACATTGCATTTCTCATCGATGGAAGCTTTAACATAGGGCAGCGCCGATTTAATTTGCAGAAGAATTTTGTTGGGAAAGTGGCACTAATGTTGGGAATTGGAACAGAAGGACCACATGTAGGCCTCGTTCAAGCCAGGTACTAACTTTAAAGAGATTATGGATGTCTTCAGTGATGGCAACTTAACAAGCTGTTTTATTCATTTCCTTAAACATAACTTAAATCTGGACAAGCTGTAAGCCAAACTACAAACTCGGGATTTAAGGATGTCTATGCATGGCTGGGCGTGGTGGTGTATACCTTTAATCTCAGCACTCAGGAGGAAGAAGCAGGCCATTGCCCTGTGTCAGCTTTGTACTCATCTTTGTGAGTTCAAGGCCAGCCTGGACTATATAGCAAATAGGCCAGCCAGGGCTGCATAGTGAGACCCAGTCTTTTAAAAAAACAAACAAACAAACAAAAAACAACCTCTGAAAGCACTTGCATGCACATGCAAAGTTCTCAATCCCCAGCACTGCAGACAACATCAGAG
The DNA here is from genome assembly GCF_008632895.1 of Mastomys coucha. Taxonomy (NCBI): domain Eukaryota; kingdom Metazoa; phylum Chordata; class Mammalia; order Rodentia; family Muridae; genus Mastomys; species Mastomys coucha. Next base: position 66,461,988 of record NW_022196912.1, read on the forward strand.
ACTGCCTGGGTAGACTGTGCAGGGCTCAGGGTGTCGCTGGCATAAAAGACACCTTTCTCTGCTTCACTCAGTTCTTTGAGTTTTCCTTTCAGGAGGAAGCAGCCGTAAGCTCCGTTCCCTGCCTTTCTGTTGGTTTGTTTGTTAGCTTGCTTGCTTGCTTGTTTTTGTTGCCCTTTCTATGTTCCCTCATTGGGATCCAAGCATGGCTGTTACTGCTCTAGTAGACAGTGAACCTGGGAGGGTGGAGCCTAAAAAAAGTTGAGGTGGACTAGAGTCTCATCCAGTAGGCAACTTTATTCAGGGTATCAGACAATTTATAATCTGAGGGCATTCTGAGGATTAAGCAAGGTCGTATGAACAAAGTTCACTCTGAGTTCAAGCTGTATACAGTCACAACGCCAATGTCACATGAGTTTAGGCTGTATACAGTAATGAGGGCAACCCTTGCTTACAAACGTCATTCTGAATAATAACAGGTAAAATGATGGATAATCTAAAGTAAAACCCACTATTATTACACCTGGGAGAGGCATGGGTTGTTCCAAGAACAACCCATGTGGTGGAGGGACAGAAATCACAAGCCTCTTGTCTTGTTCACGTGAAGTTTTCTAAGATGCTCTCAGAATCTCCTGACACAGCTTCATTTATGGGTCATGTTCTAACACACGATCTCTTGCACTTCCTGCCTGTAAAATTAATATTGGTTGGTTTTAGCCATGTACTATGTTCCTTATAGGAGGTTTCTGAAGTGAGGTACAAAGAAATACATTTCTCAGACCAAGCCTTTATAAAGTTGTTTCCTTTCTGCATTTGAGATGTTCGTTTGTACGCATGCTCCCTTTTTCTACAATTCAGGCTATGAAAATGTTGAACCCTGTTTATTTTCCCCTAGTGGTTTAGCATTTTCTTGAGGCAAATGTGCATTGTAAATTGCTTTATAGTTTAACTTTGCATACTTGTGGCGACATTCTTCCCTTGCCTTTCACAGTCACAGTGCCCTTTGACGAGAAGCCTTCTGTCCGCTTTCTATCCATCTTTGATTACTTCCTTCTGGTCGAAGCCTTCTGTCCGCTTTCTATCCATCTTTGACTGCTTCCTTCTGCTGGACTCCTGGGGTGTGAAGTTCTGACACTTTCAGAGTCTCTGATAAAATTACTAAATTGCTCTATAGAAAGTTGAGCAGCTAATACCAGTGTGTATCCCCAAACAACACAAGCACTAATATTCTGTTTGTTACTTTTTTTGTTGTTTGTTTTTCAAGACAGGGTTTCTCTGTTGTAGCCTTGGCCATCCTGGGATTTGCTCTGTAGACCAGGCTGGCCTTGAGTGCAAGAGATCACCCTGCCTTTGTCTTCCAGGTCTGCTTGTTAGTTTTTATAGTTGGCTCTGCTTAGAAGTTATTTAACTTTTCTATGTAATACAGCCATTCCCCCTTGTCTTTAAAACACTAAGTCCTTTGTTGTGTTGATTTAAAATGAAATATCAATTTCATAAACACCTAGGCAAGTTCCTTTGACTCAGCTGTTGATTATTTTTTCTTTTCTTTTTTTTTCTTGTGATCTTGTTGGCTTGTTTGGTTGTCTGGCTGGTTTTTTATTTTGTTTTTGTTTTGTTTTATAGACCGGGGTGGCCTTGAACTCAGAGATCTGTCTGCCCCTGCCTCCCAGGTGCTAGGATTACAAGCATGCTACTATGTCTGGCTTATGTGCACAGGTACATATACATGTGTATGCAGAAGGCAGAGGACAACCTCAGGTTTTATTCATTTTCTGTTGTTTTAAACAGGTATTTCATAGGCCTGGAACTAGCCAAGAAGGCGTGGCTGGCTGGCTAGCATGTACAGGGATCTGTCTCCCCAGTACTAGGATCACAAGTCTAGGCCACCACACTCAGTTCTCTTTACATGGGTTCTGGGGATAAACCCAGGTCCTAGACTGAACCATCTACCCAGTCCTCAACATGGTCTCTAATGAACAAAATATAGTTAGAATTGAATTGAAATTCTTTAAATCTCATAACTAGGATTGGCAAATGCCATTGTTTTTATAAGAGAAAAATTGTAGTTTTTAAAACATTGTAGTTTTTACAATGCATTCCCTTGTACCATGTCCTCAATCTTAGGGACTGGAAATGGCTCAGCAATTAAGAGCACTGATTGGTCTTCCAAATGACACAGGTTCACCTGTCACTCCAGCTCCAGGACATCCAACATTTCTGGCCTCTGTAGACATCAGGTATCCACATGGTGCACTGATGTAACATGCAGGCAAAATACCCATATCCATACAAATAATAATTTAAAATGTCTTGACCAGAGAGACTTAGGCTAATAGATTGCTGATGTACTCTCATGTCCAATTGTTTCCTACCTACTTGGTACCCAATTGTAGGGACTTCCACTAAGGCCAGAGCCCAGAGCCACACCTGCTTTAGCATGCTGCATACACATAGTTTGTTATTCTAGTTCCCATCTAGACTTTGGAATGATTTTTGGAGCCACTTGAGTCTGAATTTAAAAGGTAGCCATGTTATCTTAGGCCTATTAACTAAGTGTTCTAGGCCTGTTTCTTTAAATAACTGGGATAATTCTACCTTGTGAAAACATGAAATTGTGTATACTTAGCTATCATCCAAAATATAATAAATGCTGAATGCAGCTACTGTACTTGTTACATTCCTGCAACATTCCCAGTAAGTGGAAGCAATGTGCTAGTTGATTGTATACTATGTGATTTAAAGACTTGGGTCTGACTTTAACTTTTTATTTATCTTGTATGAGTTTTTTCTCCCTGAATGTATGTATGAACCATGTGTGTGCCTGGTGCCTTTGTAGGTCAGAAGGGGTGTTGGGTCCTTTGGAAGTGAGTTGGATGGTTGTGAGCCATTATGTTGCTACTGGAAATTGAATCTGGGTCCTTTGCCAGCAAATTTTTTTTTAAGGTCATGTTTATTTGCCCTTCCTAAAAAACTTTCTTTTTTCATTTTTTATAGCGAACACCCCAAAATAGAATTTTACTTGAAAAACTTTACGTCAGCCAAAGACGTCTTGTTTGCCATAAAAGAAGTAGGTTTCCGAGGGGGTAACTCCAACACAGGTAAGCACACAGATGTTTAGAGGTTAGAATTGAATGCAGCATTGTGCTATTTATGACAGTTCTAGCACTTCAGTTTTGCTAGGATCTGCATACCATCACCTGACAACTCTCTATAATGGAAAAATATACCAATGGGTTAGCTGATTTTTTCTTTCTTTCTTTCTTCTTCTTCTTCTTCTTCTTCTTCTTCTTTTTTTTTTTTTTTTTTTTTTTTT